>NW_020229961.1:396926-499426 GCF_003227715.2 Harpegnathos saltator | reverse complement strand
GTCGTGATAAATATTCCTGAGCAATTTCCAGCAAATTCCCCGCGATCCGGCAGGATGTTCCCGACAGCGCTCCTTGACTTCTCCTGCTATTCTGGCGCCTTTCTCAGGCTCGAGACGCGGAAGCCGCGGCGGCGGGAATCGAGCGGGCGCATCGCGTGCGCACACGCGTCAAGTGAAATTTCAGGATCCGCGACGGAGCGGATCGAAATGGACGTACCGTTGCGATTTATAATAGCCGATAGGAGCGAGCGCTTTGATGGGGCTCGATGTTGCAGAAAGGTCGACAGCGTGCCAACGCGGCCAACTCGACTGGCTGCTCCATCCGGGAATCGGATGGAATCGATAGCCGCGCGGCACGCGGCGCGTACATTACTTGCTCTCGCGGCGAATGAAACGTGTCCGCTTGTAATCCGCGTTGCAACCGCGACTCTCCTCGGCTCAATAAATCAATCAATCCGCGACGACGACGAGGCGTATCCTGCGGAAAGTCCATTGTCCCCGTCGGGAAACGTGACATTTCAGAACGAGCCGCCTGCGCACTTTTCATTTTCATATATGCAGATGAGAGATCGACGCGCGTTGGTTTGATTTAACGCGAGATAAGCTGTTAAGGCAGCGCGCGCGCGCGCGCGCGACGAGAGACCTTTCGTTTAAAATTATCGTGTAATACATAAATAAAGTATCTCCTCTGTCGATCCTCCCAAGCGCGCGCGGAATTGCGAGATCGACGCAATTAACACCTGTATTCATAGTCAGGCCTTATATTTAAGGCTTCCCTTAAGTTTATCTTCAGATGGTCTGTAGCCAATAAAATAATCCGTGCAGCATCTACCAGGTATGAAATATGAAACCGGAATTTAAAAAAATATTTTATTCGAAGTATTGCCCATCGCTGGCTATACATTTTTCCCACCTGTCTGACAATTTGTGGATGCCACGCCAAAAAAAACTGTTGCTCTTTTGAGGCAAACCAGTCATCGAGCCATTTTCGTACATTTTCGTAAGAAGTGAAGCGCGCTGCTCAGCAAGTGCGTGTCCCATCGATGCAAATAAGTAGTAACTCGGACGGAGCCAAGTCTGGTGAGTAAGCCGCATGCGAAAGTATTTCCCAACTAAACGCCTCAATCGTTTCCTTGGCCAGTTTTGCTGTGTGTGATGGTGCATTATCATGAAGCGAAATCACTTTGCGTTGCCTTTTTTGATATTCTGGTCGTTTTTCACGCAAAGCTTGATTCAAATCGATCATTTGTTGTCGGTAGCGTTCAGTATGAACGGTTTCGCCAGGTTTCAGCAGCTCATAATAGCAGCACACCCTTCTGATCCCACCAAACACAGAGCATTGTCTTCCGTCCATAGCGATCAGGCCTTGCAGTCGATGTCGATGGTTCGCCTGGAGTTACCCGTGATCTTTTACGCTTAGGATTCTCAAAATATATCCACTTTTCATCGCCAGTCACAATTCGATGGAGAATTGACTTTCTTTTGTACCTGGCGAGCAGCATTTCGCAAGTGGTTTTTCGGTTTTCCTGCGGTCTTTCATTCAGTTCATGTGGAACCCATTTTCCCATCTTCTGGATCTTTCCCATGACTTTCAAACGTATGGAGACGGCTCTCGTGTCACATTTAATTGATCCGCGAGTTGTTGTTGCCTTTGAGCGTCATTCTCATCCAACAATGCTTGCAATTCGCTGTCTTCAAACTTTTTCGGTGGTCTTCCACGTTCTTCGTTTCTCACGTCAAAATCGCCACGTCTGAATTTTTTAAACCACTCAAAGCACTGTGATTTACCAAGAGCATGCTCATCGTAAGCTTCGACAAGCATTCGATGCGATTCTGCAGCAGTTTTCTTCAAAGGGTAACAGAAAATCAATGCTGTCCGCAAATCGTAGCTTCCAGGCACAAAATTCGACATGTTCAACGCTATTACAAACTATGCTGTTGTATGAAACTTGTATTGTTGTGAGTTGAAAATCTTTGTCAGATGTCAACAAATGGAAATGGCGCCAGTGACGCGGTTTGACGGTAACTACATTGACAGCTAGGGTCATCTATGAGCAAATTCCGGTTTCATATTTACAGACTTGGTAACAAGTAAACCTCGGGGAACGTCAGACGCCGAATTGTTTCTAATTTTTTATAGTTATTTTTATGTCAAAATATGAAGAAATCTGTTATCATTTTTAGCTTAAATTAATGTTTCCAATTTTTTCGAAACTTTTCAAGTTTCGCACAAGTACACTATTTTATACATATTTCTTAAAACAATATTTCTTAAAAAAATATATATATCTGATTTGTTGAAACTTGCACACACGTGTCGCCGATAATGAATCAGAACCATTTTGTAAAATTCAAAATGGCGGATCTAATATGGCTGACATCATTGTTGAAAAAGTGTTCAGTTTTATGCTACATTCGACGTTGGGTAATCTTTCGGCTCACTATCCAGCAAACGAGCTCATTTTAACGTCAAAATCTGGTAAAAAATGAACAAAAAAAGAATGAACAAAAAACTTTAGAAATTTCGAAAAAATTGAAAAAATTAATTTAAGCTAAAAATGATAACAGATTTCTTCAGATATTTTGACATTAAACATAACTATAAAAAATTGGGAACAAATCTGGGGACGTCTGACGTTCCTAACCTAGGTTTACTTGTAAAGATGGGTATAAGGAGGCCTCAAATATAAGGCCTGACTACGAATACGAGTATAAGTGTCGACGAACGACTCTCAACACGTCCAAGCTCCGCCGCGAGGCCAATCATGGGCTTTGAATTATTCGCCGGAGTCATCGATATTAAAGTCAGCGTTTCTGCCGAGATTTGCATACTCGATAAAGCGCGAGCGATGTGTCGCTCTTTTTTTGCTGTCGCGTGTGTGTGAAAGGCGAGTGAAAAAGCCGCAGGATCGCACGTATCGACAACACGATACGTCGACACACGGCGAAGGGAAAGCAGAAATGCCCGGGCGGGAGGAACGGTCGGCGCCTTTTGCAGGGCGCGTCATTTCCGGTAAAATCGCTTTCCTCGCGCGATCGAAAGTGCGCGTCCATCGCCAACGATAACAGTAACTGCCGCGCGCGATGCCTCCCGCGCCCTTCCGCCCTCCACCTGCGCGCATGGATTCACGATTGAGGAGAGGGCACGACCACCGCCGCGATAATGCGTAACGCAAACGTAACGCGGGCACGTAACAGGTAGTGCTCGCGTACCGTTACCGTACCGGCGCTCCACAATGCGGCGCGGCGCGGCGCGGCGAGGCGAGCGCGGAAGAAACACACACGGCGAGATATCCGCCGTGGGCGCGACTAATCCGCGCCCCGCCGCGAGAACAACGACGGCGTTCATCCGTGCGAGGACGATAATTACGGGCGATTAGAGCGCGCGCGAGCGCGGTAGCGTCGTGCGGCGAATCCTTGGCGGGTAATGATCGAGCCGGAGGAAGAGAGAAGGCGAGAAAATTGAATCCACGCGGCGCGACCGCGACGGAGAGAAAGAGAGAAAGCGAGCGGCGCGGCGTGGCGATACGAAGGCGCATTAGTCGTAACAGCGGCAAGCCGGGAGTAAAAAGGCGATCGTGTACTCTCTCGTGTTGCCGGGGGGACTAAATCATCGGGGATTACGGGTCGCGGACGAGCGACAGAAACCTCAGAAATGTCCCGTCAGAAAGCCGCTGACAGCTCGAGCCGCGTTCGCATTTGACACGCTCGCGCTCGCGACGACGGGTATCTCGATATACCGCGGGAGAATATCGGTAAATATCCGTCGCGGCAGAGGCAACGGAGGGAAAATATATCGCGGGAGTCTGTCAGAAATATGGAAATCGCGCGAGAACGGTATTTCTCGGGGCGTGCGTGTCCGACCGTACACTTGCGGATCTCTCTCACGGTAAAGCGGAGCTCGAGGAAAGCGGCAGGATAAGAAGCATCGTGGCGGGCTTTTCGTGATCTCTATGCATGAAACAGCAGCACGTGCCGGTTTCAGTTCCCTTTCTTTCTATCTGTCTCTCTCTCTCTCTCTCTTCTCTTCCTCGTTCGCTCGCTCTTCGTGAAATTTCTTTCGCCTCGTCGTCTCGTTATTATTTCGTCGACCGACGGTAAAGGCGTTAATATTTCGAGGATGATTGATGTTCTCTCTCTCTCTCTCTCTCTCTCTCTCTCTCTCTCTCTCTCTCTCTTCGTGTCTCATCTCGAAACGCGGAAAGATAGCATTTGAGCTTTATAAAATTTTGGCTTTGACGTGTGTGTACGCTATTTTTGCAATGGGCTCGGCAGCTTAATCTGCAGCTACGCAGCCCCACTCGCAATTTTTCAACGGCTGGAGCGAGAAGATTACGTATTTGGTAAACAAAAATGGCAAGAGATTAGGGAATTATTTTCACGGATAATTTATTGCGTGCTGATAATTCGGCTTGCACAGCTCGATGTAGCTCGCTTGTTCCTGCGGCGCGAGTCGGCATGGAGAGGATTACTCGGACGCGACCGGATCTGTGTAATTTGAGATAATGCACTCTGACAAACAGATTGATCTCCGCTTCCGAACGGCAGTCGCTTCGTTTGCAAACACCCGTTGCTCGGCCGAGCGTAAATATAATATACAATAGCTTACGTGTGGGTGAGAGTAACGAACAAAAATAAGCCGTCAACTCGAAACGGGTTGAAAGTCCCTTCGCTTCGGATCGGGGACGAGACACCGTCGACAGGCAAAATAGAAAAGAAGGGAAACGAAAGGAACAGCCGTGAGTGTGAAGTAACAGGCTGTCTGTTCGAGCCGCGAAGGAAAGGGTTCCCCTCGAGTCACTCGATTCCCCCGGATATATTTCCTCGGCCTTTTCCGAGAAAATCGCAGCGCTTCTTCTCAGCCGCAAATCTCCAGCAAATTTGCCTACGGCGGCTTCCCGGCGGCGTTGTGCCTCCCACTTGTACGTTCGCGCGGAGGGAGAGAATCTGGGACTTTGAACCATCCGTTCGGGACTTGAAGTATCGCGCTTGAAAAATACTTGTAAAAAATGCGGCCAGACTCTTGCCAAGTTCGCCGATGACGGTTCACCGATGTAGCGCCGACGAGGCGAAAAACAACTTGTTTTGCGCGACGATAATGCAACCGAAAGTACATCTTATTATTGTCGAGCATAACGGTCCGTCATTTGAAGTGCTGATGCAACTGCGCAAACAAACTGCCTCATAACAGCGGCAAGTCGGCTCGGTTCCCCTGAATATTCCATCCGGACGGCGGCCGTTGGAGTAGTTCGGAGTAGTCGCGGGGGAGAAAATCGTCTTGAAAGTTCGTCCGAAGGTACGGGGGGGCGACCTCGAAGGGAGGGAGGGAGTGAGAGAGTACCCAGGCTGGAAACTGGAGCTGGAAAAAGCTCCCCGGAGCAGCTTGACAGGCACAACAGCCTCGAATGGGCAGCCAGAGAGCGAGTAAATATCCGGCGCGCGTCCGACAGCTCGAACGAAATTAACGGCCAGAAACGGCCGACAGTCTCGCCAGATTTCTCCGGCGTGTCGCGTCGATCCGACGGATGCTGCTGCTGCTGCTGCTGACGTTTGGTCTAGGAACGGCCGCTTTTCCTCCGACCTCCCGACCTGGCGGACATTTCCGTCGTTTTATCGTCACGCCACGCCACGCAAAAAAAGCAAACGCCGAACGGCGCGGCGCGACGGGAAGAAACTTTGTTAACTCGGTCGATTATGTAACTCGGCCAACTATTCCTGTCAATTTAGCCGCTGGAGTTTCTAACCTCGTCCGGCACTTTTGCAGACTTTTAACTCGGCCGTGAGGTAGGCGAAGCCTGCCGCCGTTTACAGGTAATACATGCGACGCGACGCGACGCGACGGCGCGGCAGCGGGAACGCGTGGAGGCCTCGTCGCGCGTCGAGCTTACAAATACGTTAACCTGCACGTAATTTTCGTAAATTTCATCGATAAGTGAAATTTATCGGAAAAGTGAGCGTGACGAGCAAGAAGAATTCGCTCGACGCGCACGCACACAATGGCTTTTAAAAATAACACTGTTATATCATACATGTACGTGCGCGCGCACGCGCGAAGCCTGGTTTTTCCGCGTCCGAAGTTATTCGGGGCGGATTTGGTTATTGGACGAGACGTCGAGATTGAGCATGTGACCGCGCGCGCGCAAACATTGAGCCGCGCACACGACGAGAGACGAGGACGTGGCGCGTCATGCGATTGTGCATTGTACTCGGCGGCGGTTGAGATGCATGCGCGTCCGTGTCTAATGGTGATAATCGCACGTGACGCTAATCTCTCGTCGCCGCTCGAGAAAAAAAAGCCGAGAATGAGGCCTAAAATCCCGCTGATCGGCGCGTCGCCTTTCGCCTTTCGTCGTGATACCCAGAGAGCGCGCGGAAACCGCGCGAGCATCGGGAAGTGAGTTTTTCGCGCTCTTCGAGGTGCGCCGTATTTAATTTTAACCTCGATCAATCGGACGCATTCGGTCTTCGCGGCGCGCACACACATTCGCGTATATATCGCGACGCTCGATATTTTGCACGACGAATGCAAAGGCGAATCGCCGAACGAAGCGACGCGGCGGGAACGAAGGCGTTGGGGGAGGGGGAGGGAATTGTAATCTCAGCGAAAACGCGCGTTGTTACATTAATTTCGCGTATTTAGCTTCGCCTCGACACGACCGAGCACCAGATGTTTATTTAGGCGAAAGAATACGATTTCGGGAGGAGGGGGTGAAACGCGATGCAATTTATCGCTCGGCGGCGAAAACGCCCGGCTCCGTCGTCGTCGTCGTCGTCGTCTGTTTTATTAGGATCAAAGCCGTCCGAATTTAATTACACGCGGGTCTGAGAGCCCGCGGTTTATTTATCGGCGATTCGGCGCCGGTGCGTCGTGAAATATCCTAGAAACGATCCTATCAATCGCTTATTATTATACGGTCGTTATCATCGTCGTCGTATACAATGGCCACGCTGCGCATTATTAACGTTGCCAACGGATATTAAGCAGACGCGACTCTTTATGCGCGTGTCTCCGATAAGCGAGCAATTTTGCCGTATATAAAAGAAAAAGGAAAGAAAAAAAAAAAAGAAATGAGAGGATGTTTTATGCCCGGCTCTCTCCGTTGTTTGTACGCCAGACGATTTTATCTGCATACTGGAAATCGCGCTTCCAGAAACTGTTACATCGCGCGGCTCGTCGAGCCAGCCCGTCGAGAGACTCTAGAAAGCTGGAAATCGAAATTACTCGGAGTCGCTCGGAGCTCGACTCGCACAATACCGCGAACCGTCGTAACTTTTGCCGCGCCAGCGGGGCGACAATTATTCAGAACCGCGCTGATTCCCCCGCCCCTCGTCTTTTGTACCGCGCTCGCAACAATGAGCGGCGCGACAACGTCGGCAAGAAGGCGCGCGAGTCCGCAACGTTCGGAAATACTGCGCTTCCTGCGGGAGGATTTAATTGACGATCGCTGTTGTCCAGCGCGCCGAAGCGCGAGATCGGGCTTGTTGTTGCGTCTCTCCTACGGCGAGAAGACAGGGAAAGTCCTGGAGGACTTTGCGGACCGATTCGCGATAACGCTCGCGAGTTCAATCGGCCGAATATCATCTGGCGGAGCGATAAAGTCGGCTGCGGTTGTCGGCGGGCGAGCGAGCGAGCGAGCGATCGATCGATATCGGAGCGCGATAACGTCGTATCCAGCTGATATTTACACGTATAATCGGCGCGCCGTTTGTTGACGAAGAGACGCGCGTTCATGTCGCGATGTCGCGAACTCGAAGATGTCAGGCCGGGTGTGACGATGTCGTTATGCAACGCTTTCTCTTTTTTCGACGCGGCCGCAGAAAAAATGGTCGCCGCGAGGAGAGCGACGCGGAAAAATATCGGAAAAAGACGCTCACCTTGAGGCGCGTTTTGCACCGTAAAAATACGGGAATCCGCGGCGGGCGGCAGGGTGGAGGGGAGCCTGCGTCGCGGCGGCATTGTCGGTCGACCGCCGCTTTTGGCACGACCCAGCCGCGGATGCACGGACTATTTTCGAGCGAGATAATGGAGCGAAATGCAATCGATAATGGATCGGCCCTTTCGGCCCGCGCGCGCTCTCCTTACGTCTGCTCCTTACTGCAGGCACCTCGTCTCGTTCTTCGGCCGAGAAAAAAAAGGAGGGAGACAGAGGCAAGGTATACATTGCGCAGATAAAGAGAGCAGGCGTTGTGTAATATTATCCCGCGACACACCCCGGCCCTGCGACGAGTCGGAAACGTCCGATTTATTCATAACCGATAAGTGTACGCAAAAATTTCGGGCAGTTTCGGAGTAACAGCTGAGAGCAGCGACTGCGCTGCTGCCTCACGACTGGCAGGCGAGTTCCGCGCGAATCAAAATTCACTGGAACAACATCCATAGCAGTTGACGCACATTCGTGAATAACCGAGTATACATCCGCGAACAATCGCGTGTTCAATTTCCCGAAACGAACGGTCGCGTTCGTTGGAATCGCGGCCAGCGGTTGCCGCAGAAGCTCCCGCGGCAACGCGGCGGAAGCTGCGACTCGCCGCGGAGCACCGCGTCGGGGACGACGGAATCGAGTCGGTGTCGGGGCGCGATCGCGCCAGACACGAGAGAGATCGCTCGCCGATGTCGTGCCCTGATTCGAGAACAACGTCCCGCGATTAGAAGACAAGGTCTAGTCGCGGGGGGGATGGAGCGTCCGAGGCAGAATTTTCGCAGAAGAGTCCACTAGGAACGAAACGAGCGCGATGTACTCACCTCTTTGTCCGCTAAACCGACGACGACGACGGCGACGACGACGACGACGACGACGACGACGACGACGACGACGACGACGGCGACGACGACGACGACGACGACGACGACGACGACGACGAGTTCAGCCAGCACCTCGCTTGTCCGCCCACGGTCCAGTGCACTGTCATTTGTAATGCGGATTCACATACGCGTGTCGTTGGCAGTGCCGGTGTTGATGATGATCGATGCCACCACCACAGCAATCTCGCGATGCCGAGTTGCGACTAGGAATTTGGAGTTGCTGCTGCTGCTGCTTCACTGACAAGCACCGTCAATGTTTGATACTGATGATGATGATGATGATGATGATGATGATGATGATGATGATGAGGATGACGATGATGATGATGATGATAACGATGACGACGAAGCCAACGACATCGAACACTGCGACGACGTCGCTGGTGGGCTGTCTCGCCTCGCCTCTCCTCGCGTCGAGACGCTTGTTTACACGGCACCGTTCAGTCGCTTCTCACATTCCTCGTCCACGACGCAACCTTCTCGTTATTCTTCTCTCTCTCTCTCTCTCTCTCTCTTTCACCCTCTCTCCTCCTGAGACACACCGCTTGCTCTCGTTCTTCGTCTCACGGATACGAAACTCGCGCACCCGAGCTGATGGATCATCCTCTCTTTCTTCTTGACCCGACTACTCTCTCTTCCTCCTCTTCGTCGTCGTCTACCTCTTGTCTTCTTTTCTTTCTTTTTATCTCTCTCTCTCTCTCTCTCTCTCTCTCGCCCCCTTTCTCCGTCCACCGCTCTCTTCCTATCGAGATACCTCGCCCACCCGCGCGACTGCCCTTGCTCTCGCTCTTTCTCTATTTATCCTATCTTTCGCAGGCAGATACTCGCGCGAGCAGAAAGCGACTTCCGGGGCACCTTCCTCGCCGATGACGACGGTGCGTCCGCGCGCGCGACACACTTCCCACTTTTCCTCTCCTCTCCCGCGATTCGCCGTCGCCTCTCGCGTTCTTCCTCCCTCCCTCTCTCTCTCTCTCTCTCTCTCTCTTTCTCTCACTTGCACGCGCACTTCGCACGTACAACTGTCGGACGCGTGCGCGCGCGCGCATACACGCACACGAACGCCGCGCGGAGCACAGCAAGAGCGTACCTCTTTACGTTGTCGTCGCCGCGTTGACCGTTTTTCCGTTCGCCGTTATTCCCTCTCGCTTCCTCGATCGCGTAACCGCTCTCTCACGGGTCGTACGCGAGCACGCACCGCACACAGCGCGACGGCTCCTCGCGACCGAGCACTCAGAGGCACTCGCTTCCCCGGATTCCTGTCGTGGGCGTACGACGGCGCGAGTGCCCGTGTAGACGACGGCTGAGCACTCGCCGCGACACACGGTGACACACGAGAAAGCTGCGGAGACGTATTCGGCGCAGTCGACGCACTCGGGGACGCGCTCCGAACGCTCCAGCCGGCTCGCTCGATGCCGCCGCCACCTCGCGGCGGGTCGCGTTACTCACGCACCGCAGTGGCGCGAAATACAAAGTCCCGCGAGAGAGCTGCGCGCGATGCTCCGTTGCGACGTTCGTCGGTGTCTCGCTGCTGGCTGGCTCGGGATCTCACGTGGAACGGCCGCGTGGGCAAACGAAAGAAGCAATTTGCCTGTCGATTCTGTGAAACTGCTGGAGGAAAGCACACCGCAGCACGTTACCCGCGTTACCATCCGCGTACGCTTTCCGTGGCGACTTGCAGCTTCTCCGGTGGAACGACAGTCGCCGAGAGGACGTTAGCGCGCGGCGAATTTCTCGAGACTCGCGCGAGAAGAAATCGCCGACGCGTTGCCGCACGTTGTATCGTTGTATTTAATAGGAACCAAATAGGTCGGCACGAGGCGGACGCCCGGAGGAGGGGGAGAGAGAGAGAGAGAGAGAGAGAGAGAGAGAGAGAGAGAGAGAGAGAGAGAGAGAGTGAGAGGGGGCTATACGGAGCATGGAAAGAGCCCGTCGAATGTATTGACGTACCTGCGTGTCCGCTCGTCTCTGCGAAGCGTCTCTGCTGAGGGGAACCGGTGGCGCCCTCGGTCGGTCAACCGCACTCGCTAGCATTCGATGGACTCCCGCGCGATGTCGTAAAAGGTAATATAACACGACGAGGGGAGGCTTCGAGGCGCGCGCGTCCGACGCGCGATCTAAATGTGCAACGGAAATGATGCTTCTTTCGTAACGTGTTTCGCCGTGCGGCGGTACGAAGCGCTCGCTCGCGCTGAATCGAGCAGCGATTCAGCGATGCGCGAGATGCGAGTGGGCTTCGCCCAGAGAGAGAGAGAGAGAGAGAAAGAGATGCAAAATCCAACTATATACGCGCGCACGACCGCTACCGGCACGTCTCGCGCGACTGATTCATCAGACTAATTGTAAGTTTCCTCGCGTGATTAACGCCTCGCGCACGATGAGCTGTCTGTCGAGAAACGTCCAAGGCTCGCCGTCGCGACGCGCGAGAGCGTCCACTCTTGCCTTTCCGCGGCAAACTTCACGCACGGACGCTTCGTGCGCGTGTAAAGGTCGCGGCACCGGGGAGAGACGAACTCGCGGAGCGGCCGCGCGGACCCGGACTCTCGCCACTGACTCGCGGAGTTCAGCTTCAGGAGTTCACCACTCGCGCGAGATGCGAGCGATGACGCGGTGCGCGCCTTCAGGAAGAGTCGATGCGCGGGCAAGCCGGCAAGACGCCAAGACCAGCTCTCTCGGCGGCCGCGCTTTCCGGTCCGCGTTTTATAAATACTGCAGACAGAGCAAACAGTGCACCGGACACGGCAGACCCTAGTCGCGGGTGAACGAGAGGGTGTGCGCGGTGCGCGCTCGCGTCCGAGGGTGGAGAGAGAGAGAGAGAGAGAGAGAGAGAGAGAGAGAAAGAGAGAGTTCTCGGGAGAGGAGATCTTCCGTCACACGTGGAGGCTCCAGATACGCGCGTCTCGCCGACGTTTATCACCGGCGACAGTGTCCTCTCCGTCTGGCCGGTCTTGGCGGAGCGACGTGTGCGTGTGTTCGTGTGTGTGTATGTGTGTGTGTGTGCGTGCGCGCGCGCGTGTGTTTGCTCTCTTGGCCGTCGTCTTCTCGGTGTATTCGGTGTCTCGTGCTCTCGTGGTGCCTGATGAATGCTCGCGGTGCGTTCCCCGCGGAACGTGAACGTGAGACGCGCATTCGCGACTTCTCGCGTGAGCGCAGTTTCTCGCAGCAGTTTCAGCGCTCCGGCTCCTCGCTCTCGTTTCTGCTTCCGAGTCGGCCCAGCACGCGGAGAGACGGCACAGGCCGCTTACATAAATAACGACGACGCGCCCGATTCGTTCCGCGTGCGAGCCGCATCAGTAAGTAAGTTCGCCGTCCGACGAGATCGAGCGGGAAGTACCTCGATGTCTTCGCGAAGAGTCATTTTCCGTCCGGCGAACCTCGCACGTTCGTGCACACGCGACAACGTCCGGTCTCGGCGGCGGAGGAGGGAGGAGGGGGGGGGGAGGATCGCGAATAAAGCAAACATGATTAAATGAAGCGCGATCTCTGACGAGATCGCTGACGCATGCCTGCTGCATTTTTTCAAGAACTCAAGCTCAAACGAGGCAGCTCGTCGAAGCTCTTCTCGCGTCGTGAATCTTGGAAATATATTCTCAGCGCGAGTAAACAAATCGGGCATGTCCTTTAACAAGCTGTTATTCTCAAAATGTTGCAACGCGCCTGCATCAGCTCTGCGTCAGCAGCACGCGCGTAATCGCGTCCGCTTTTGCTAGAGACGTTACGGAAACTTGTTCATATTCTATCTATTGTCGATGGCGCGTTTTGCCAAAATAATATGTACACGGCGTGCGTTTCGCCGCTGAGATTCGCGACCTCTCTCTCTCTCTCTCGCTCTCGCTCTCGCTCTCGCTCTCGCTCTCGCTCTCGCTCACTCGCTCGCGCGCCCAGAGCTTTGCGCAACAATTGTACACGGCACAAAAATACTAGCCGGCGTCCGGCTGCGTGCAGCGACTTCGCTGTTCGCGCGCGCGACAGCGCGCAATTTCATCCCGCTCGTTAACGGCACTTCTCGTCGCGAGCGGCGATATATTATATCGCCGACGATCGCGCCGATCGCCGCGACGCGGCGCGGCGCGGCGCGGCGCGGCGGCAGGATATTACCGGACGGATTTATTTCGATCGAGCCGTTCCACTTCTCAGCCGAGCGCCGCCGAGCGTCGTCGGGGAGCTCGATTCATCTCGTTTCGTCGTGCACGTGCGTCCTCGCGGATGACGCGGATCCGTTCGTCACGGATACGTCGGGCGCGCGGGTCGTTCTTGCGAGCCCGGGCGAGTTTCGCTCGCAAAAAGCCACCATCGGCGAAGCCGACGGAGCGCTTTTCAAGCCGCTTTTTTTCCAACGCTTCTTGCAGACTCGGACGCTCTCGGCCGCGCCTGCGGACACGCGTGCGGAATGCTCCTCCGCGCTTTTCTCCGGAGGGAACGATGACCGGTGATACTGCGAAATCCATAATCCAGCGTCCAACGGCGGCCTGCATTGACTCACCTGCGGCGGCAACGGCCACAGATTGATCCGCGCCGATTGATCGGCGGCACCGGCAGACCTCGTTCTTTGCTTACACTCGACAGCGCGGTGGAGAAAGCGCCGCGGAGATCATCGAGATGAGCGGGATGAAGAAGGCGATCGGCGGCTCCATTCACAGGATACGGGAGTTCGAGCTCGAGAAGGTATATAATGATCTCTCCGTTCCAACGCGCCTTGTCGCCGTCACCGCGCCGCAATCGGATTTTCCTTTGTGCGTGCGGCCATTTCCCCGAGGTCTCCCGGCGCTTCTCTCTCTCTCTCTTTCTCTCTCTCTCTCTCTCTCTCTCTCTCTCTCTCTGCTCGCGAATGAAGCTAAACAGCCGACACGGCCGCGCCGCGGCAGCCGTCTCGTTTTCCAGCCCCGAGACATTGAGTGCCCGAAATAGTATTCGCGAACGAGGCAGCATTTCATTATACTCGCTCGACTAACGGCCATTCTCCCGCCTGGCAGTGCACCAATGTTTCCCTAACGGTGGATCCGTGACGAGACTGCGTTCACGACCGTGACTCGCCGCGTTGTTCGCGAACTCACCGCAAGTGCATCGCGTCGCGATGCACTTTGCAATTAGCGCGGGACCGGGCGGACCGCTTCCGCTGCGACGCGCGAGCATAATTCTCAGCGGTCTGTTACAATTATTGATCGCTTAAATAAAACAGACGCGTAACGTCGCGCTCGCGATATCCCAATTACGGCTGCTTAGAAGCAGGGCAAAGAAGATTGATTCGATCGACGTGACGATGTGCGAATCGAGCGAGTGCGTCGAAGGAATTATCGTTCCTGACGGAGCAAAATCCGTGTCCCCGCCAGCGGGAATTCTCTTTCTCTTTCGAGCTCGTTTGGCTCGTTCATTGTGGCGTGTCGTTAATTCGATCAATCTTTGTCCTCGTCGCGCGCGCGCGCGCGCGCGACGACGACAAAGATTGTAGAAATCGTGTCGTCGAAGCAGCAACGAGAAGCTTCATCAATGTTACATATTGTACATTCGCGATTCCTCAGTCCCGGACGTCACGATTCTCGCGAATAATTTCGCGGCCACCACTGGGTCAAAGGACTCTGCGCTCCAACGCAGGACGATGCTCGGAGGGAAGCCGTCGTCGCCGCGTGTCCCGCGCTCGCACTCGTTGGGATCGGAACGCGCGCGCGGTACGAAGCGTGCGTCTGTGTAAAAATAGACGTTGCGTGGAGATCGGCATCGGGCGGTCGTCGCGTTGTACTCGGCGTGCAGCGGCATGTTACGCGCATCGTCGCGCGCGAGCGTTCGCTTCGAATAAGCCGCGCCTCGCTCGTGACAGCGCAACGTGTGTTTGCGACAGACCCCCTCGTCCCCCGAGGAAGATCGTGCTCCGAAGTTGCCGCGAAACGTTGCCGCGTAGCATCGTCGTGAGCCGAGAGAGAGAGAGAGAGAGAGAGGGGGAGAGAGAGTAGCGTCTAACAACTTCATTATCGGCGGGTTTGACGACCATCAGCGATCCCCCGTCGATCACAGCGCGCCGTCATGCACGGCACCGTGTGGAAGACTAACCGTTTTCTGGAACAGGTGAACCTGATCGACGAGTTCGACATCCTGCAGATCGTCGGCGAGGGATGGTTCGGCAAGATCCTGCTGACCGAGCACCGCAGCACGCAGACCGAGATGGTGCTGAAGGCGCTGCCGAAGGCCTACACCGGCATCTCGGATTTCTTTCGGGAGTTTCATTATGGCTTACATCTGGCGGCTCACAGAAACATCATAACCACTTACGACGTGGCTTTCGAGACGGCCGGCTTCTACGTTTTTAGCCAGGAGTACGCCCCGCTCGGTGAGAGAATTTTTACGAGGCCGCGCACGTGTTGGCGGCCTTCTTCTTCTTCTTCTTCTTCTTCTTCCTCTCTACTATTCTCTACTACTACTACTACTACTACTACTACTACTACTACTACTACTACTACCACCACCACCACCACCACCACCACCACCACCACAACTCTTCTTCCTCTACTTCTCCTTTACCCGAGTCAGATTAACAGGCACGTCAGAGCGTGATTCGAGTTACTCGGGAGCGCTCGAGGTGCGATGCTCTTGGCGTGCAAAATATTCGTATTGTCGTCCGCGAGTTCCTCGCTCGTTCGCGTTACCGTCGTCGATTTTCAGGCGACCTCACGTCGAACGTGACGGAGACGGGGCTGGGCGAGCTGCACGCCAAGAGGGTGGCTCGGCAGCTCGCCGCCGCGGTGCAGCACATACACAGCCGCGAGCTGGTGCATCGCGACATCAAGCTCGACAACATACTCGTGTTCCGGAGCGACTTCTCGCGGATCAAGCTCTGCGACTTCGGCGAGACCAGGCGGGTCAATACAGTGGTGCGAAGGCACAACGAGTGGCTGCCGTACTCGCCGCCCGAGGTATTGCAGATCGACACTGACGAGACGTACAAGTAATTATACTCTGTGATTGACCATTGAATTGACAGTTTGCTGCTTTGCATCGCGATTCAAGTCGCGCGATTAGATGCCTGGGAGGAAGAAGAAGTATGGAGGAAGTACACGGAGTAAGGTCGAGTAAACCCGTTCTTCTCTTTTTTTTTCCCTTTTTTTTTTTGTAAACAGCGTCTGCCTTCAAGGTTGCCATGTTGAGGATGAGTTCTCGCGAGATTAAACACGAGCGCTCGATTTTACTCTGAGCGTTCACTCCCCAACGCATGTTCGTGCCTTTCTTCCTCGACACCCTGTATACGCACGAGCGAGATTTTGGTCGGTTGTCAAGTCCTCGCGCGGAATGGACTTTCTCTCTCTCTCTCTCTCTCTCTCTCTCTCTCTCTCTCTCTCTCTCTCTCTCTCGTGCGTCGTAATGAATGATACCTACGTGCAGATCGGCCACGGCCGCCAGAGGTATACATTCTAACGACGACGCGGCGACTTTCAGAGCTCGCACGTCGCACGACGTCTGGCAATTCGGCATTGTCCTATTTGTCTGCCTGACCGGATGCCTGCCATGGCAAAAGGCGGCGTCGGACGACCCACGGTACAGCAGATATCAAAACTGGCACAACGCGACGCTGAACATCGCCAAGAAACCGAAATTATTTCAGCTGATCAGCTCGCGGGCACAGAGGTGGGTATCCGCCGAGGAGCGGCGAGCTTGCGAATTAAGCGCCGCGTCTCTCAGCGCGCATTCCAATTACGATCCAATTCGATCGGCCGCTGGCTATTCGATCGCGCTCCGCTCGCGCGGTAAACAAATTTGTTTCAACATCGCGTCTAATTAGCGCCGCTGGTCTCGCGTGACTCGCACTATTCCTCATCGGCGAGTAATCTCCGCATCGTGCTCGTGCCGTTTTGTGTTCCCCGAGCGCGATTATTAAAGAATGATCCGTAGACTGTCACCTTCATTTTCTTTCGCCAATTTGCCAAAGAATGTTCAAGAGGCTGCTGGACCCGAAGGCTGACAAGCGACCTGTTAGCGTGTTGGAGGTGAACAAATATTTAGAGGACAGATGGCTGGCGAAACTCGGGGCCGAGAAAGCACTGAACGGTGGGTTGGCTGCGCATCGCGCGATATTCATACGGCGATTCACGCTACGGTGTGTGTGTGTGTGTGTGTGTGTGTGTGTCGCGATTTCTCAGCGACGTTCCTTTTTAAATTCGCAGGCGGCGCCGACGAGCGGGACGAGCTCTGCCCCTCCATGTACAGCTTCCACAGTTCCTTGGAGGAGAAGAACCAGCTCCTCCACACGCTCACCACGTACGGCATCGAGACGACGGTGGACCGGTCGAAGAAGAAGGACCGCATCCGCGAGTGGATACAGTCGAGCGCGATCGTCGAGGAGAACGAGGAGGACGAGTCCGAGGACATGTACGAGGACTCGGAGTTCTACGAAGAAGAGAACTTTGACGGCAACGAGAGCGAAGAGGCCGAGCCGGTGCCCATGAGGGGTAGACACTTCCCGGAAAGGCGTCCGAGCGCGGCGACGAACGAGCACCGGAAGAGAAGGCCCAGCAGGCCCGGCCCGACCCCGTCGCGAGGCAGACTGCCGGTCGAAAGGAAAATACCCTTCGCCCCGCGAGTGGCCGAGGAGCGTGAGACGATCGCGCGGTTCGCCAGTTTCCCCAACGGCGACCCGAACTTGGCCACCGCCGCGAGGAACGGCAACGACCAGACTCACGAGCGCGCCGTGGTCACGTCCCCCCCACGAGGGGCGACACCCTCCGACGCGCCGTCGATGACGACGGCGACTCGTCTATTCGCGAATGATAACGGCCAATCGTCCGTGCCGAGCGCCAACGTCCGGAACGCGAAGGATCTTCACGCAGCCGACAAAGCTCCGGCGGCTGCAGCCGGGTTACCCCGGGCCGGAGTTTTCTCGGGCGAGCAACCGTCGCCGAGCACCACGACGGGCCCGGCTGGCAACGACAGCGGGCTGAGAGTCTCGCCGACGAGCCCGCAGATCCCGGCACGGAAAAATCGCGCTCACACCGCGCCGTTCTTCGACGCGACGACCGCCGAGACTCGAGCGGAATCGACGCGGCGAGCGCAATCAGCTACGGTCCTGCGGAGCGCGGACACGGACGAGCCGCCTCGGTCGGCGCCGAGCAAGACGCCCGTCGCGTCGCCGCATCCGACTACCAGACGATCGGACGTCGTCACGTCGCCGAGGACGGCGAGGTCGAGCTTGCAAGCTCCACGAGGCGTCGCCGCGCCGCCGGTGACGAACCTGACCGAGCCTCCGCCGAGTAACAGCGCTCTTGCCGCGCGAGTCGACGGCTCGCCGCTCGCGCCGGTGACAGTCGCCGTGCAGGTCGCGACGAACGCGCTCACCATGTCGAGCGCGTCGCACCTGGTGATGCAGAGCTTCAACGCTCTGCAGGGTATCGCGAGCGGCGCCGGCGCCGGCGCCGGCCCGCCGATGAGCGCGGCGAGCAAGACAAGCGGCTTCGGTCAACTACGAGCCAACGAGGAGGTGACCTTGAGCTACGGCAAGGACGCGTACGAGCATTACGGTATCGCTCAGGGAGCCATATTGCCGATAAGGGTGGACATGATGAGGCAAGACTCCACCGGCAGCGGCAGTCGATCCGTCAGCAACTGAGGGAGCGCAGGAACGTGTCGGGTTGTGTTCTCGAGACTGATGGTAGCAGCCATCAGATATGGCCTTCGCCGCGAGCTCACTCGGGCGTCGTCGTCGGTGGACACTCGTCGGAGGTACAGCCAGGATTTGGCGGGAGCTCTCTACTCTGAGCGCTCTCCGAGAAGAAACTCTACGCCACTCGGAGAATCGACGAAGAGACACGAACGGAGCAACGTCGCGGGATAGTCTCATCAGTGGATCAGTCTCTGCGGCGATGTCGCGAGGTTCGCTGAAAGCGGATCGCTCTGGAGGAATCACTCTCTCAGGGGCTTACACTCCTCGAGACGAGAGGAGACGTCGGCTGCGACGCTCGAGTACACGAAATAGAGCGAGAGCGTTTCAACGAAACCGGCCGCTCGCGCGTTCGGCCGGCCACACCGCAGGCACGTCGATTATTTTCAAGGGACATTTATATCGCGCCACGTGTTGCTCGCTCGACCGAGCATAACGAGATAAAATTAGCGCGGCGCCTCGCAAGACTCTCGCACCATGCGAGAGACCGTCCCCGAGGCGGTTAGCTGCAGCCGTTATCGAGCCGTGAGACACGCTGCGAATTCTCATTGTCTCAACGTGACGAGACAGAGAGAGAGAGAGAGAGAGAGAGAGAGAGAGAGAGGGCTTTTTCATGCGATTCGGTTGACTCCCTCGCATCGAATGCGACTCGCTTCGATAGACGTGACTTATGCTGCATTGAGGCAGTTGTCTCGCGACAATATCATCGAAAAGTTTAGCCGCACGATACGATGGAGTCGAGAACGACTTGGGTGACGATAGAAGTAGGTGCGTACACTACCTCGAAGCGCATCGTGCCAATGATACGTTCAACGCTCGGTCTCTTTCCAGTTGCGCAAGTAGTTGAATAATATCCTAGTTGTCATGCGATCCAAGTCACTGCGGACTCCCCCCGGAGAAATTTATTTATTTCACACCTGCTACGACTGCCTTGTTATCATCTCTTATGCTCTCCGCTCCTCTTTCTCTCTCTCTCTCTCTCTCTCTTTTTAGTCGGTCAATACAGGCTCCGCGAATTCGGAGAGGATGCGATGTACCTAACTGAACGCGTAAGCGCAAGGCCAACATTTTTGTACGTTAGTATAGTAATACCGCGTCACCTCTGAGAGGTAACGCACGGTTGCGTATTGTTCCTTTTTCATATTGAGAATTTGCTCTCGTGAAGCGACGGATTGCACTGCGACTCGGCATGACGCAATTCCGGGCGAAACGTATCGTCCGGTATACGCGATACGATTTGTCTCCGGTGGCGATAATGTTTCACGGAGACGCACGAAGCGTTTGAATAAATCATACGCGATATCATATCAGACGTACGTTCTCGCCGTCGAGAGTACGTTACCGGAATGGCGGATTGCCTCGCGCGGTTGACTCGCGGATGTTCGCCGCGGACCGTTCGCACGAATGGCCATATTTCATTGTAGCTGCCTCGCTTTCGCGAAACGGGATAACAAAGAGAGAGATCGGCGATCGATCGCCGCGATAAGCGCGTGATATGCGCGAATGATTCTCTCCGCAGCGTCGAGCGACACAACGGTCGTTTATTATAATCGCCGATGCTCTCGCTCGGAGCTGATGGTGCTGGCACGGCGGGGTTAATGCGCACCGCGCGCCGGTGTCGTTAATTAGTCATTCAAGGTGTTCGATGTCGCTTGATTTACGAGCGACGAGAGTCTGACTTAGATAAGCTCCCTTCGGCGGCGAAACTCCGCCTAAACTCCGACGTCGCGACTATTATCGTCGCACGAGGAGCAAGGACGACGCGACGTGACGACGACGACGACGACGACGACGACGACGACGAAGAGAACGAAGGCGAGAGCGGGGGGGGGGGCGAGGTAGCGACACGGTAGCGCGGCGGAGGGCCGACGAGGGTGCGCGTTTGGCGATGTGGAAATAATTCCTGGGTGGTTCGTGGCACGAATTAATTAAGAGATACGTAAGTAGCGCATATTGCGCAGGAGACGCAATTACCGCCATCTTTGACGCCGTGAGGAACGCGGCAACGTGCGAAAGATATGGAGAGGACCGCGAAGGTAGTTTGTTGTTTATCGTCGGGGCTAACGGGCGGAATATTACGACGCGGCTCGGAAACTTCTCTGACGCGCGCGCGCGCGCGCGCGTTAATTAGTGTTCAAGCCGATGTTACCCGTGGCGCGCGGCGATAAGCTCGCTAATTTACACGATTTTTCATCGCAAGCCCGAGCGCGACTACGCCGCGCTGTCATTATCGACTCGCTCGTACGAGATTTCACGATCAGCTAACGTCGTTAGCTGCCGCGTCTGTTTTCTTTTATCGCCGTCGCACTGATATCGGTTCACGGTATCGGCTTACGGGGGTCGAATAACAGCCGACAGCTCGGAATCACGCGCGCGCATTAGCTGGGAAATTCCGCGAAAGCCGCCGAGCAGCGACGTTTGTTTTCGAGCGAGGCGCGGCGGCGCTTCGCTCGAAAAGAATCTCGCCGGTCCGCGCGCGACGGAAACTTGCGATACTTCTTTCTACTCTGTTACCCTAGATAGTAGTCTGCGCTTTTTGTGTAGCGACGCATCGCGCATGCCGCGCGCGCGCGAACGCGTGTCATGACAGCAGCGCACGCGAGCGGCGCGTGCGACGCCGAGAAAAATGGTTCCTGTTTCACCTCCGTGCGTAGATTTCTCACCGAGTTTCTCACAGCCGTGCGAAGTTTTGGAGAACTCGGTCCTTTGTCGCCGAGCCGTCGTTCACCGATAGAAGAGAAGCACCGCTCAACATTGTCGCGGGCCGCGGTGTCCATCCGGAGGGATTCGCCGCTCGCCGATATCTTCACGCAGGGAAAGTCGTAGCGACGTCGGACGTCTGAAAATGCGTTGTTGGAAAGCTCGCGTCGTCGCGAGGCAATCCGTCGTGAGCAGCGAGGGATCGTTTCCTGGACTCGTCGTCGAATTTCGCGCTCTTCAGCCGAAGGCAATCGGTGGAGAAGAACGAGACGAATCGCATCGTAGACGATATAATTTATCATAGCGCAGGAGTGAATTGTAATTGAATTTTTACGAGCTGTTCCAGTTTATTATTTTTCCCTCGTGTACCTCGACTTGTACGAGTGTATGAAGAGATCCACGACGATCCGGCCGGTTGTTTCGTCTTCACGAAGAGAATCACTCTGCGGAACGCGCCGCACGAACCGCGCACCGTTGCGAGTGTCGCAAATTGCTCACCAGCGCTCGGATGGAATCTCGAGCGGACTCGTGAAAACTTAACAGCGCCGGTCACGCGCGTTGGCTCTGTGTCGCGACGCTTCGCTAGCCTGTAGGGCATCCTCGTGGCGGCAACGCGCGCCGGTCGATCGATTATATCTCGATGTAACGTGCCTGCCACGAGATGTCCGCGCGAGCATTGTTGGTTATCGTTAATAAATGAGTACCGGTTACAGCTAATTAGCGCACAGGTGCCAATATAAATTAATCAGCAACGGCTGCACACACAACTGGCTGGAGCATCGACTTTGCATCGATCGGCGAGCATCACGCGACGGAGGCGGATTCTGCGCGCGCGCGCGCACCCAGCACGCTCGTAACGCGATACGGTATTCCGACGGAAGCGATCTCGGGGGCTACGCTCTGAGGAGAGGGCTGACGTTCTGGAGGCTGGCGCGCAAAACGCCGAACGAATGTGATTATTGGCCGTAGCCCGGTGCGTCCGCTCACACAGAACTCCGTCGCGTCGGGTCGTCCTTGGATGTGCGTAGTTGGACGCAGCTGGCCGAAAAAGCGTCGCGCGAACACGTCACGCGCCCGACACCTTTCTCGCCGCCCGCTGGTCCGCTCCCAAAAGCCGCGCCGATGAAAATTGATGAAACCACAATTGGTGTTGATGGCGTACCGCAACTTCCCCTCGTTGCTACCGTCCAGCAACCTTCCGCATCCTCGTTACGTTGCTCTTGTCGGCAGGTCTATTTCGGGATCGATCGGATTCGCCTCGGGAGCCCGCCGCTACGCGCGATCTACGCGCCGGCGAGGGTGTGCACGAAATTGCGAGAGCGCTAACGACGTCGTTGCGGCAAATAAAACGGACTCCTCGCGGATTTCCCGCTGTTTGCGCTCCCCGCCTTCCGCCCCTCCCTCTCCCCTCCCCCCCCTCCCAGCGAGACGATTTTCCTCAGTGGCGCCGGTTAATAAGAGGATTTTTTTCTATTTTTTTTTTCGAGTTATCGATTCCGCGGTTTAACGGCTTTAATTGGTCCGCGGACGTTTTATTGCCGCGTATACCGCCGACCGCCGTCTTTTTTCGGACATTATATGATATATGTATGTGTATATTACATTTCGTTAAAGTCTCGCGGATGAGTCGTCAAGAATCGGCAATAACGAGTGGGGGCCTGCGCTAGAAACGCAAACCATCGGTCGGCTATAAATAAAAGACATCACGCGTCTCCTCACGTTCTCTCGTCAATGTTGCACTTTTCGCCGGCACTGTCGCGCCGGAGCGCTCGTCTCGAAGGTACTTGTCCTCGCGCGTCTTCGTCTCGCAATGTGACACATCGCCCGTGAGGAGGTAAGGAGAGACAGGGAGACTGGCGTGTTGTTAAGGATCGTTACAAGTCGACACTCTTCAGCGGGTACAGCGATTGCACGTGCGATAATTGCTAGATACCTACGGCCGACGAGTGTGTCATGGCCGAGAATGAGCCTACACTGTGTGATTACGTTCGCTCCTTCGGATTGCGGACGAAGCCGAGGCTTCGCAGGCGAAGGACCTTTCCTGTTGAGAAGAGAGCGAGAGAGAGAGAGAGAGAGAGAGAGAGAGTGAGAGAAACACACACCGAGGCTCCGACCTGCTGCTCTCGCGCGAGCGGGGAATGCGCGTGTTCGAGCGCGCCGCAACGTCACCCGACACGTGGGACGTGACGAGCGAGCGTATTAATCGTTTATGGAGCGTGCAAATGCAACATGCCGCCCGTCCTTTCCCGCCGTTGCCCGTGCTAACCTCCGCCGTCGCCGCCGCCGTCGCCGTCGTCGTCGTCGTCGTCATCCGTGTCGCCGCTCGAAATCGGATCAAATCGAATGCAATCATCGCGCAGCGATTGCGCGCGATTACGAGCTCAAGACCACCACCCCCCCCCCTCCCTCCCCCGTCAAGTCAGCCGATTCGCTGCAGCACAATTCGCGCGACCACCACGACCGAGATGAAACGTTAACGCGCGGCAAGAGAGAGAGAGAGAGAGAGAGAGAGAAAGAGAGAGGGAGGTCGAAAGCGAGTGGGAGCTGCGTGGTGATAACGTCGCCAGAGCGTCGCGCCGGCGAATCGATCATTATAATCGGCGTAAAACAGGCAGACGGAGCGGACAATGAGCGTTGCCCTTTTGCGACAACAAAATGTATCGACGACACGAAGGAAGCGTTATCATCGCTCGTCGTCGTCTTCTCCTCCCTCCTGCTCTGCGCTCGCCGCTCGTTTCCCGCCCCGAGCTGACAAGCGGGTGTCGGATTACCGTCTTGCATTTCTACGTAGGTGTTCGAAGGGCTGAATTCATCCCGGCCAAAGTCGCGCTAGGAGAGACAAGGCAGGAGGGCGATTATGACGGCGAGAGAGCAGCATCAGCGATCCCGCGATCAAAGTGTCGCCGTGAGTGTGAATATGAGCGTAACGGGCTCGCAGCTCTCAATCGCAGCTCGCTCTTTCATCGTAGACACCTGCTGATTATAAACACCTGTGATCGTGAGAGATACGCCGACTGTCCTCCCGTCTGTATTTCCGCGAGAAGAGGGTCGCTGCGAATCTCCGAATCTCCCGATCTGGCGCCGAGCGCGATATTGCCGCGCGGCGCCGAGCGGTGTCGACCGTTTCTCTACGAGAGAGAGAGAGAGAGAGAGAGAGAGAGAGAGAGAGAGAGAGAGAGAGTGAGCGGAAACGGATGTGAGTCCGCTTCCGTGTCTCCGGCGGAGAAGGCGAGAGCGCGGTTAGCCGGTTTAAACACGTGCGCGCACACTGGGGGTGGCTGGCGCAACCCCCTGATATCGCCAACCCCTTGTTCTCCTTGGCGCCGGCCGGAGGAGAGCACGGGCGGAGGTATCGATCGCCCGCGGTACAGAGTGTACTCCCGCGAATCGAGGGATGTGGAACGATCGATTGATCGCGTATGAAACGGAGTGTCTCTCTCGGGCGTGAATGCGGACAAGCGGCGGCGGCGGCGGCCGAGCGAATTGAATATCAGCGCGCGCTGCCGTTTCTCATGCGGCATGCCGTTGTTATGCGCTCATCCTGAGGAATTGAATGGACGATCGCGCGCGCGCGCGGCTACTCGATGTCGAGATGTAATACTGATTCGTACAGCGGCGCCGATAGCGCCGATCGAGATATCGCACGGATCGCCGCTGTCGCGGCTGCAGGCGCGATTAACGGAGGTCTGCGCAAAAGGACAGGCGGTAGAATGTTACATAAGGTATGCACCCGCGCGTATTTCCACGTTGCATAACGCGCGCGGTGGAAATGATAAAATTCATCGGCGCCGTCGTATTTTTCGAGTTCATGAATAAAGATCGGCCGTGCGTCAGGAAACCGCAATCGTGGAAATTAAATATTCAAAGGTAGACGCGGGGTTAATTAACGGTAAATGAAACATCGGCGAGCGACACGGTTAACTGAGAAACTAATTACGAGTCGTGAGTGCGATATCGTTAGCGGAGGGAGAGAGAGAGAGAGAGCCTTGGGAACAGGATGTCGTGTTTTCGCAATCGATCGAAGGCCATATCGACGCCACTCGTGCGGAGGATCGTTTTTATCGCGAGCGCGCGCGCGCGCTCGCTTTGACGTTACGTTCGTTCCGTAATTAGCTCGGCCGAAAGCTCGCTAAAGCGACAGAGTCGCGCGAAAGCCCGGCTCTACAATACCGTACGGCGGCTTTCGGATTTATTAGCGAAAAAAGACGGTGCGCTAAAACCGTACGCGCGCGGTGTGTGGTCGACTGCGCCACGTAACAGCGCGCGCGTTCCGTACCGCCAACAGGTCCGTCACGCTCGACGGAGTGCGGATCGCCCAACGAGCGACGCCGTAAATTCATCCCGATAATGCGGCCGCGCGGCCGCGCCGCGACGCGAACGTGTGGCATCCATCCTTCGTCGCGAGATGCGAGCGAAATGCCACGCGGAGGTTGCCGCCGCTGCTGCTGCTGCGACTCCACATAGTCGCTTGTCCGATCGCAAACGGAGTAGGTCTTAATAATCCTGATGGCGATTCAACGTGGCGATGCAGCTCGCGGCAGCGCATTTGGACGATTGCTCGGCCGCTCGTTGCAGCGGAATGAAGATCCCCGCGTGGACGCGTCGTCGCTCCTGCGTCAATCCCTGCGCGTTCTCTTTGTCGCGCTTGCGGCTGCTCGGATTGCTGGGGATCGTACGCGCAACGATCCATCCTTCGCGAGCGAACCGACACGAGTTCCAAAGTGAAACTTTGGCCACAGCTCTGGGTGGTTCTTCCTTCTTTTCTTATTAATATGTCGGCGCTGCGCACTCTCGAGCGTGCACGATCATCGATACGGCCCCCGCGACGTTTATGCGTCATCGGAGGAACGCACGCGCTTTCAAAGTAAGAAGGAAGTATCGCGCTTATGAGCGAGATACGCATCAGCCGCATGAAGGGGTTTATAGCGTTCAACTGTCGCCACCCTCATTCGAGTAGCCACGCACGACTATCGTGCCACGCGAGGGAAATCTCTCTCTCTCTCTCTCGCTCTCTCTCTCTCTCTCTCTCTCTCTCTCTCTCTCTCTCGCTTACCGCGCCTCGTCACGCTGTATTTTCCCTCGCCTCGCCGAGCAAACTATCCTAGATAGTCGAAATTATCAGTCTCTCCAAACAAACTCGGCCGTCATGAGGGCACGCTACGGCGCGGTGTAAGAGCGTAAACGCGACTGCACGCGGCGCCGCCTCCCTCCTCTCTCTCTCTCTCTCTCTCTCTCTCTGGTGAATGTGATGTATGCGCTTGTAATTTTTCGCTGGAAATTACGTGCACTTCAGCTCCGCCAAGCCCAGCGAGCGTTCCGCGCGAAACGCCCACTCGACCGGCGCTCGGCCGGTTGTGCGAAGCCGTTTCGTGCTTTCCGTCCGGAACACGAGATTTGGCGCGTTTACCTCCCGCAGATCGATCGGACGACGAGATGTCGGTGACCGAGGCACGTCGGAGCCGGGGCCGGGGCGTTCCGGAGCGATGAGACGGCCGGCCGACCGGCCGAGAAAAACAGCGATATTATAACCTCCGGATTTTCCGAGGTTACGACGCGACGGACAGCCGCCCTTGTGAAAATATTGTTTCAAGGCGCCGAGGGCAGCCGAGGAGGGGGACGACTTCGCGGATCGAGCGATATTATTTCAGGACCGAAATGAGGAGGCTTCTTTGTTGACGGTTAACGCCGCGCCGCGGTGTCGTTGCCTGGCTTAGACGCGCTGCTGCTCTTCGGACGCCGCGAGCGTCCGACGAAGACGATCGGGCGGAACAGGCGGAAGTCGCGTTTTATTATGAGACAAGGTGCATGCTTCGCCTGCAAGAATAGCAGGAGCGAGCAATCGAGAGAGAGAGAGAGAGAGAGAGAGAGAGAGAGACTCTTCGTGTTTGCACCATCAGTTTCGAGTATGCAGTAAGAAAGAGCATTTGCGCTCTTCCGCTCCCGCGTCTGTGGGACCATCACGTTTAATATTTGCGCATGTCGATAAAATGATAAAATAATCAATGCGCAATAATGATACTGAGGAGAAGGCGGTCTCGCATATGGCGGCGCGGCGCGCTCTGGATGCTCTCTCCCATGCGCTTCCGCGAACTTAATCGGAAAAGACGATTGGATTAACGCGACTTTATGGTAATACGCGAAGCGGGCCGACGTGAGCGGTCTAAGAACAGAACAGCGACTGTCCTCCGTTTAATCACTCGCGGAATGAATTAATCATGAGGGATCCAGCGAGTCGCTCCGTCGCAGCGAGGATTAATGTACGGCTGATCTAATTCAGAGGGCTTCCTCGCCGGGAGGCATCGGCGTATGTATCGTATTTCGGTAATCTGCATTCCACGAACGAATGAACGAACGAACGAGCGAGCGAGCGAGCGAGCGAACGGAGGAGGAGAGCGCGACGGGAAAGTACGATCGATCGCGTCGGGAAAGTGAGTGAGAGAGAGAGAGAGAGAGAGAGAGAGAAGTCGACGTTTAAAGAATCATATTGCACACGCCCCAGCTGCATCATTACTCTCCATATATTATTACCACGGAGATTGATTTCTCAGAGGAAAACAAATCGAGCAGCCGCTATCGCGGCGGCCGCGCGCGACCTTTGCCATCGGTATAAGGGTTGTTTGTGTGCTTGCTCAGCGCGATATACACGGTGTCGTCACTGGGTGTCGCGTGTCCCGTCAACGACGTCGGGGATCTCCTCGACGATGAAAAATCGGAAGGTCGTCATTCCCTGCGGGAATCGTCTCGAATCGGCGGATTACGACTCGGCCGTGAAAAGGTCTCGAGCGAAGATTCGAGTTCCGTCTTTGTTTCGCGCACGTCGAGTCGCGAGCGTTTCCAAGCGTTTGTGGAATCATCCCGTGCTACCGAGAGGCCGGAGAGTGCAGGGAGCGACGATGATTCCGCGACACCCAGTACGTTGCACGCGCGTGCATAATGAATGGTACGAATGCAAATGCGCGATGGCTGGCCGATATCCGATACCGCCAATGAAACTCCGATTTTATGACCCCGCGGAGTCGATATAGCGCCATTATGCGACGTCTTTCTCCCTCGGAAAACAATAATTCGCGTCCGGCCGGACTCGAATGATTACGACCGCCGGCGTTTATTTCAATAACGAGGCGCGATAAACGCTACACTCGCGACTCGCGACTCGAATTAATTATAGAGTCGAGGAGCGGGCTATCGAGCAAACCGGATATCGCGTCGAGGGGAAACGATTAGCGCCGCTTCGCAGAGCTGTACAGAGAGCCGCGCTCTCTGAGAAAAAGCAATCGCCTTACCGCGGCTGCGTTGTCAATCCTTCGGACGAGTTCCTTTTTTGCTCCCTCAACAAGCAACCGAAGTTTTATCGCGTCTTTCGATCTGTCGTGCGGGCCGGTCGCTTGGACGTCTCTCGGTATGCAATCTCGCGAGAAATGACGTGCCTCCATTGATTAATTTCGCGTTCCCTCTACTTTAGCCGGGCTAAATGTATTGGGTTGGCAACTAAGTGAGATTGCGGATTTTAAATAAGAATGGAAATTCTTATTTAAAATCCGCAAAATTTTAAATTTGCTTTTTAAAATTTTCTTCAATGCATGCATGCGATACGTTGAGCTTCTCT
Organism: Harpegnathos saltator; assembly: GCF_003227715.2. NCBI lineage: Eukaryota > Metazoa > Arthropoda > Insecta > Hymenoptera > Formicidae > Harpegnathos > Harpegnathos saltator. Next base: position 470,680 of record NW_020229961.1, on the reverse strand, counting down.
GCGATATCACGTGTTGTGCTGTGACGATCTGAATCGATAATGGCCTTGATATGGGTCTCATCGACTTCAACTGGACGGCCAGATCGTTGAGCATTTTTCAATGAAAAATCACCAGAACGAAATCTGACAAACCAATTTTGACACTGCCTTTCTTTCAAGGCTTCATTCCCATATACGGCACGTAACTTCTTGTGCGCTTGCGATGCGTTCTTGCCTTTTCGGAAATAATACAATAAAATACGTCTGAAGTGCGCGTCTTGCTCTTCCATTTTTAAATTGGGATAAAAACAAAACTAAACAACTAATCGATATAATTTTTGTACTAAATGAAAGGTAGAAGTCCAAACAATAGGAAAAAAATATAGGTTAGGTACTTTGGACACGTTAACGAAATAAAAGAAAGTGTAAAATCCATCTGTCGACAAAATCCGCAATCACTTAGTTGCCAACCCAATAGAAATGAAATCGTGACGGTTGTTCCGACCACCCGCTGCCACGATTGACCCAGACTCGTTCGCTGAAACGCTAATGCACGCGCCGCTTTCGGCGAGAGACGATCCCGTAAATAAATTGGATCGCTCGCAATTCGTCCTGACGTGGACTGTGTTTTCATATTACAAAATGAATGAGTCTCCGGCAGTGTGCCGCTTATATCCTTAGACCCACGTGATCGTCATTGTCAGTGACACAGAATCGTCGTAGGACGAGAGAATCTCCAGCGCGCAATATTAATCGAACGTTGTCCGCTCGCCGGCACTTCGCCGGTCGTTTTAGCGATTTTTCCGCAAAATCGCGGGATGTTGATTCTCGTGCCCGCGACGTCACGGCGATCCAATTAGAAGCTACGTGCAGCACGAACGGTTGATTCAACTACACGACGGGCGCGACTACGGGAGAAGGAGAGAGAGAGAGAGAGAGAGAGAGAGAGAGAGAGAGAGATTCTTATCTCTTGGCACAAGTAACCAGACTGCAAACGCATAACCCTCGAAGCGAACCATAAATTCGACCGCACCCCTTCTGCGCCCGTCTGTCTCCTTCCTCTTTATCCCCATTACACGGTGAGTCACGTCACGGGGTAGTTCGCCCCGGACTCGCCTGGCGATCTGCCCGATGCAGTCGTTGTCTCCTTATCACCAAGGTTGCTCGACCAAGTTGCTGTAACGAAACTTTGCAGTGGCGATGAATCAAGAAAGAAAGAAAAAGCGTGAATTTCTCTTGTCTGCCGCAAGTCGCGCAATGTGCGGCAGAGAGTGCTCGTTGAGAATATTTGATACGCTGTCGCTTAAATGAAGTAACTTGGAGCTCTTTTTACGAGACTTTTGCGAAGTTTGCGATGGAATTTTGTCGACAGAGGCGTACGTTATAAATATATATATACGTGTGTAATAATGAATCGATTTAAATAAAGATTAGAAAAGTTTACTCTCGAGGACACTGGCGGAGAGCTCGGAGGAAAATAAAGAGACAGAAAGAGGGTGAGTGTTATCGGTGGAGGTAAAGAGGCGATTTACGTATAAACAGTCTGCACGCAAACGTAAACCGTTGCTTTCGCGACGATTCAACACGGCGAAAGCGCAGCTTCTATTTGTACTTGGGAAACGCGAGGCGTCGGTACGCCACGCCCTGCGGCGTCGCGCCGAGGGTGTGCGAGGAAAAACTGGGGTAAGAAAAACGAACGAACGAACGAACGAACGAACGACGACGACGCGACGTGACGCGACGGCGGAGTAAAAGAGGAAGAGAAGTATAAAATGGTCGTGGACGGGGGAAGATGGAAAGCAACGAACGCAGGGAAATTAAATAATAATAAAGTATATTAAAAATCGTATACAATTCGGATATACGCGTATGTATATACACGCGCGAGCGTGTGTGTGTGTGTGTGTGTGTGTGTATGTGTGCATATATATATATATATATATATATACATACACATATATATGTATTTTCTTTTTATATAAACTTTTTTCATCTCTCTCGCGACCGACGGAGGACGGTCGATTACATCATCTACGGTTACTATGGCAACGTAAAAAAAAAAAAAAATTGTACAAAGCGACCGGCGCGGCGGCCGCATATGTCAAACTCTCCTCGTTGTCGTCGTCGTGCGCGCGCGCGCACGAGCCGCAGAACGTAAATGCTGAACGTGGAAAACGCTGAACGGATGACAAAAGAAAAGAAGGGGGGCGAAGAGAGGAGCGCGCGCTCCGATGTATCGCGCTTCGTTCTTCTCGAGAGGTATCACCACTACGACCACCTCCACCACCACTGACTGCTACCACTACCACCACCGTCACAACCACCCTCTCGTTCACGGCTCGGCTCGGCTTGGCTCGGCTCGTCTCGTCGCGCCTCCGAAGCACACACTCGTTATACACACAGTATTTCTCCATTTTATTGACAATCAGTGTGACAAAAAGTGACTTACAAATACTCGCTTTATAAAGAGACTCCCCGCTCTCTTTCTCTATCTCGTTTTCCTCCACGCAGACCCGTCAATACCGCTTTTGTCGCACGTGGATCTCTTCGGCAACCCGCGACAGAGAGAGAGAGAGAGAGAGAGAGCGAGAGAGAGAGAGAGAGAGAGAAAAAGAGAGCGAGAAAGAGAGATGGATAAAGAGAGGGGGAGAGAGAGAGAGAGAGAGAGAGAGAGAAAGAGAGAAGGACAGAGAGGGAGAAAGAGAGAGACCACCAGCGCGCATTTCCGGTACTTACGTTCCCGACGCTCTCGGCATCCTGGCACTTCGTTCGCATTCTCTCTCACTTTCTACCTCTCCCCCCTCACGCTTTCGTACACCAATGCAATTACTTCTTCCCTCTTCCCTCCCTTCCCTCTCTTGTTATGTATTGGAGTGATATGTAGACATTAATTGTAAGACGTCTTTACTCCCGCTACTTTTTTTTTTTTTTTTTTTTTAATAACATTACACATGTACGTTCTCCGTTTGGCAGAGGTTTCCGTCTAAGACACGACGGTTACGCATTTTTTTTCTGCGTTCGCTTGTACGAGACAGTTTGTTCGCTTCGCGTTCGTTTCCTAGCGCGCTGCGCGCTCGCTCCACGCCTTTCGTAATGAAGAAGGAGTCACCTGGGCGGTAAAGCGCGTTGTCGGATACCGACTCTGCGTATCCTCCTCTCTCGTTTGGCCGTTCTCCTTCTCGTTACACAGTCAAGTTCCTCGGGTTCGTCGTGGACTCGCGGATCTGCCGTAACGTCCCGGACCGATGTATCATTCGTCCGGTCGATTCAACACGGCCATGCAGTTCGCATTTCATTACGTCCGGTCGTACTCCTATTACGAGATAAATGTCGGGCCGGAGGAGTCGCCCGGTTCCTCGCTTTCTCCGGCGCGTCTCCGCTCGTCGCTTCACAATACGCCCTCCTCCTCCTCCTCCTCCTCCAAAGGGTTCGCGCCCCCCGGACTCCTCCCGTAATACGTCGTCTCGTGCGTAATCTCGCTTTGGCGCTACTTCTAAATCACCGGGACTTACATACGCGCGCGTGCATAATTTTCCTCTAACCCGCTATGCTCGGGGGAAAACGGCGGGGGCGGGGTGCATAGATTTCCTTCCGGGGTTGCCTCGCGCCCCCGGGCGAAGCAGGGCGGCTCGGAGCCCCTCTCCGCGACCTCTTTCTCCGCTATCGACGCTATCGCGTCGTTCGCCGCCGCCCTCTTCGCGACACGTGTGAGCGCGAGGCACAGCCGACCCAACGCGCCTCGCTACGATGAAAAGGCGCAAAGGCGTCTCGCGCGCGCGCGCGCCCTTCTTCCTCTTCTCCCCCCGTTCTTGTGTTATCATCGGTCCCCGCGAACCCCGCGAACCCCGCGAACGCGACGGAAATGTGACACGCCCTGACTTACGGTATAAAAAAGTTCGACCTAGTACACCGACGTGTTAAATTATATTGTGATCTTCGCGAGGCGGACCTATATATATATATATATATATATATATACACACATATACATATATATATATATGTATATGTATATGTATGCATGTATGTGTGTGTACGTTTGACTTACAATATGTATTGTTTCGCACTCGGGGTGAACGCGCACGGATTCTCGTACGTTTGCATTCCGTGACAATCGTCCGGCCGTGGCGGCGACGACGACGACGACGCGGCAACAAGAGTGAAATCTAACTCGAAAATATTGTGTGCAACACGCGCGGATTAATCGCGGATCGCGTCGTGCAATCTGGAATCAAGAGTCTCGTATTCTTATCGTATAAAAAAGGAAAATAAAAAGAGAAAACAAAAGAAAAGCGAGCGTACGATCTTAAGACTCGATAATACGTACGTACAAATTGAAACTTAACGGAGTAACACTTTTGGCAGATTTCGTCAACCTTCCTGAGATTTTCGTCGCAGGATGTCGACGATTAATCTCGCAGCAACCTGCCGAGATTGAGGAAAACGTCAATGAGACGTGAAAGAAAAAAAAAGAATGTGTCCATTCGTGTGATTGCGCGTGAATAATCTTGCAAATCCCCCAAAGATCCGGAGCCTCGCGTCTGTCTTTCGTTTGCCTCGAGGAAAGTCGGCGGATTATAGTGCTCGACGTTGCACGACGCGGTCCAATCAGCGAACCTTTAGAGCCGCGGCCGAACGGCAAGACTATCGCTCTTCTGACAATTGCTCTCTTCGTCACGGGGGGGGGAGGGGGGAACACGTGACCGCGCGTCGGGAATAATCGCGCGCCACGAGTGCGGTCGTCCACCCTCGCGTTCTTCGGAAAAGTAAAGAAAAAGAAAAAGAAAAGAAAAAGAACAGAAATACCCCTACAACGTGCCTGGCGACCGTTTTTATTTACAGCGCGACTAACATCTAAGAACAATATTTACAGTAGTCCATTCCCGCCTCGTTAATTCTCCGACGTCCTGCCTGTACACACTCGTTCGCACTATCTCGCACGCGCGCGCGCGCGTTCGCCATCACGGGCGGCGGCCTGATCTCTTCTCGTCTCGGTGGACTACTTTCAGACTTTCGCGATCACTCTCTGTCGCGAGGCATGGCAGTGGGGAAGAATTTTTGGTTCGGTCGTTTCGCGAGAAGGACCTGGAGGAAGGGACCTCGACGACTCGCTTGACGCCGAGGACAACACGGCAGTTGGCCTCCTTTCGCGAGGAGAACAGGCAGGAAGAGCGAGAGAGCAGGCCGTCGCTATCGCTGATACACATACACATACACACATACACCTCCACGTGGTTTCTGTTTTTAACGGCTAGATTAGATAAATAGACGAGACGATACACGTTAGACGGACACGCGGGCTTTACGAGCGCCGCTACGAGAATGTAAGATTAGAGAGTGAGAGAGTGAGAGAGAGAGAGAGAGAGAAAAAGAGAGAGAGAGAATAGATAGATAGATGTTGATAAAGACAGAGAAATCTATCGACCGTTCGCTGCTGCTCTCTCGCAGCTCTTCGCCCACCAAGTCTTTCGTCTTTCTAAATCACAATCTCACTATACCGCGGCACTCGAGCGACCCTCTCTGCCGGATTGGCACCCGTCCTCCTCCTGCGTCCGCCAGGATTCACCAGGTTTCGCGCGAGTCATCAGCCACGATCCTTGGAATCAATCGGCAAGGGGATGTCGTCGACGATAGAGATGCTCATGCTGACATCGTTGATGATGATGATGATGATGATGATGATGATGATGATGATGATGATGATGATGATGATGCTGCTGCTGCTGCTGCTATTGCTGCTGCTGCTGCTGACGACGACGACGACGACGACCATCCCGATGAGCTCGAAGAGAGGATTTCTCGAGATTCCCGCGGGAGAAGAAGACACGTACAGGCTAATACGTATATCGGGTAATCGAGAAGCACCGCGGTCGCTCGTCGTCCATCGCGAAGCAAAAATGGCCGATGATGATGATGACGACACACGCCGACACAGCGCCTCGGCTGGTCATAGTCTCCCATCTGATGATGCAGCGACGCGAGCTTCCGGCTCGTCTACGCGTGCTCTCACACCTCGGTGGCTTGCGTGTAGGAGGGCGCGATGCCGTGCGCCGGCGTCAGCGGTCCCGTCGTGGACGCGAGCGATCTCCTGGAGTATATCGTCGCCGCCGAGTGGGGAGTGTGCGGCGCGGTATGCGGTGCCGTGTGCGGCGTGTTGTGCCTGCGCGAGGCCGAGGCGAAGGGCTAGATGGGCCCATAGTTGCTGAGGGCGGAAGGCCTCTCCTGCTGCGGCTGCTGCTGCTCGCATCCAGCGGTGTTCATGTCGCCTCCCGCCGACTGGTGACGTCATACGTGCGAGAGCGGAGGTTGCTTGAGTACGTGATGGTGGAGGTGGTGTTGAGACGCGCTGGCGACGCTGCCGGGCGGTAGGAGAGCGCTACCCGGACCTGGCGCCGGTGGATACGGCACCGCGACGCGGCCCACGACACCCTTGATGCTGGCACTGCCGATACCGCCGCTGACTCCGGTCACCCCGGCCACCATACCAGCGCCAGCGGCCATATGGCCGGTCGCGCCGTGATCGCCACCGAACAAACGCCTCCACAATCGCTTCCAGGAGTCGACCGTCTTGCCGCTCCAGATCCAGACGCCCGAGGTGATGCCGACCGCGAGCGCCATGAAGTATTTCAGCATGAGGACGGAGTAGAGCGGTCTCGCGCGCGGTCGGCAGGGGCACGCCAGCGAGCTGAGCCATTCGTCTCGCAGAGTCGACTCGTAGATGTGACAGGCTAACACCACCCCCGCCGGCAAAGTGTAGAGCACGCTGAACACGCCGATGCGTATCATCAGTTTCTCCAGCTTGTCCGCCTTGGCGCCGGGCTGGCGCTTGATCACCGAGCGAATACGGAAGAGACTCACGAAGCCGGCCAGCAAGAAGCTCGTGCCCAACAGCAGGTAAACGAACAGAGGCGCCAGGATGAAGTTGCGCACTCCCTCGGGCGCTACCGTGCAGACTCCGGCCACTGGGTCACCGGCGACTCCGCCGGCGACATACGCCCAGACCGTCTGCACCGTCGGCGCGAGCCAGGCCACCAGGTGGAAGTACTGCGAGTACGACGCTATCGCCTCGTTGCCCCACTTGAGACCCGCCGCCAGGAACCACGTGAACGCCAGGATCACCCACCACACCGAGGACGCCATACCGAAGAAGTAGATCATGAGAAACACCGTGACGCAGGCACCCGGGCCCTGAGCGCCGGACTTGAGGGCCGGCCCGTCGCAGGCGATCTCCTCGTGGCCGAACAGGTTCCGCGACAGGTAGCCCACCGACACGACGAAGTAGCAGGCCGAGAGGAAGACTATCGGCCTCTCAGGATACTTGAAACGCTGGGTGTCGATCAGGAACGTGGTGACGGTCACCAGAGTGCTGGCGGCGCACAGTCCGCTCCACAGAGCCAGCCATACGGCTGCGAAACCTCGCTCTTCGGTGGTGAGGAACGCGCCGTGGCACGGTAGGGCGCAATCTTGCACCCCCGCAATGTCCTGGATGACGCTGCGACCGATTCCCATTGGCGGCGGCGCCGCCGCCGGAATCGCTCCGTTTACGGTCATGCCGGCCAGACCGACCCCGCTGCTGGTGCTTCCGCTGATGCTGCCGCTGACGCCGCTTATCGGTCCTGGTAGTATCGTGCCCACCGCCCCCAGGGGCACGAGGGGCGCCCTGCACCTGCACGCGCAATCCCTCGTCCTCTCCCCCGGGGGGTGCTGGCAGTTTTTTTGGTTCTTACCCGGCTTGCAGCGGGCTGGTTGCGCGGTCTTGGAGGGTCGCGTAGGTCGCGCCGGTGGACCCGGTGGCGCCGGAGCACCGCTGCTCGGCGAGCCGCCGTTGCCGCCGCTACCGCCGCCGCCGCCGCCGCCGCCGCCACCGCCGCCGCCGCTGCCACCTGTGCTGCTGGTGTGATTGTCTTGCTCCATGCAGAGGCGGTCCGGGTCGCCGTGATTCGGCAGTCGGTCGCACGCCATGCGTTCCGGCCACGAGAAGCCGTACTGCTGCATCAACGGCGCGCAGCCGGCGCGCGCTCGCTCGCACACGCTCCGGCAAGCCGGCAACGGCTTCGTGTACTCCGGTAGGCAGATCGGCGTGTACATAGAGCACAGGAAGAACTTGAGATCCGGCGAGCACTTGATCTCCACCAGCGGCCAAAACTGATGCACCTCCAGTCCCGCTTCGTCCTGACTGTCGTGGTTCAGCTCGTTCGGCATCGCCGTCAGGTTGTAGCCGATGCCGCGGCACATGGGGATCGTGATCTCCTCGCAGCGACCGTTGCCGCCGTTGCCGCCGCCGATCGCCGAGTGTCCACCACCACCACCGCCGCCGCCGCCGCCGCCGCCGCCGTTCATGCCGCCGATGCCGCCCCCGACGCCACCCATGACGCCGTTGCCGCCGTTCGCCACGCCGCCCATGCCGCCGCCATTGCCCGAGCTGGAGCCGCCGTCGGACACCACGCCGATCACCGACGATGACGATGAGGACGATGAGGACGACGACGACGACGATGACGACGACGAGGACGACGATGATGAGCCGGACGAGGACGAAGACGAGACACCCGAACCTGACCCCACCACACTACCTACCGGACTAATCGCCGATTCGGACCGCGCGTCTGACAACGTCGTCGCCAGCACCAGCAGCAACGCCAACATACCCGTCATCGTTCGGGCTGGGAACAGCTTCGTCCGTCGCGCGGGTCTCATGTTCAAGGACGTGCGGTTCATGACTGCGTAGCTCGCATAACTGCCGCCTGCAACAGTCAACGAAAGAGCCACCTTTACCTTTAATCAGTTACTCCGTCTCCACGCGCTGCGGTAATCGCTACGCGAAGGTGCCATGATACGTGTAAGCCATGATACGTGTAAGCTGTTGTTCTCCGCCGACCTTCGGAGAGCCCGGAGGAGGGAGACCTGGTATGTCAGATTGAATGTTTCACGGGTTAAGAAAGCAGACTCCGATACGCGATGACTCGTTAACTCGGCTCTCATTAACGCTCTTACGCGCGTACGATTCGTCGTCGCATTATCGCTCTCTCTCTCTCTCTCTCTCTCTCGTCGAGTCTCTGGTGATCCGGTTGATGGCCGGTCAATTGGTCGGCCGGCCGTAATCGCTAATAATTCGTTTCTGCGGACAGACCGTAATCCACTCGCGTGTAGAAAGGAATATTTACCGGAGATAGAGTATTCATTGGAGTTCTCGGAGGAACCGAGCAGATGCGAGCTTAATTCCGAGCCGAGCCGGCGCTCGTGTATCTACGGTACCGTCGTCGCGCTTCGTTTGCAATTCAGACTATCAAAGCGCGCGGGTTTCGGTAACCCGGTCGGGTGTAACCCGCTCTTTCGTAAAATTCCGAGCCGGCGATCGATGCCTAAATAGCTGGCGCGGCGCGGGATGCGTCTGGCCGTTGGTTCGCTCGCTCGACCTTAACGAGCAAGGGCGTAGCGCTTGGATGTCTCGTACATAAATCAACGTCGGTGTTGCGATCGTTCGCTAGATACGCGCTCGAAACCGGTACGTCTCTCGCGGAGCCAAGCCGAGTCGAGTCGAGTCGAGTCGAGTCGGACCTGAGCCGATGCGATCGCGCGACGCCGCGCCATGCCTCTCGGAGAGAGAGAGAGACAGAGAGAGAGCCTGGGCAGGCAAGTTTACGGATAACAAATGACAGCCGAGGAGTAAAGTCTCGCTCGTGGAATAAGAACTCTCCTCGTTCTCGGCTAAGCATTTGCTCGAGTACAAATTTCATCCTGCTCGTAATTTCGTTTATTTTGGCTTTGCATGTACGAAGGATTTCTTTCTCTTCACTCGCGATGAAACGCACAAAGAGTATTCGTATTCGCGCAGCAGAGTGACACGACCGGATGAAACTTTGATTTGGCACGAAGCAACCGTGCCATCCCCGCCGAGTGAATATCCGTTCGAAGAATGTGCAACCACGTCGGAGGGGGTGGAGGAGGTGACGCACGGAGGCGAAAGGGTACGACGCGGGCTGAGGGGAGAAGAGAGACGAAGAGAGAAACCGGCCGCCGAGGACGGCGAGGGAAAGAGGAGGAGGGCCGAAAAGGGGCGGAACGAGGGAGGAAGGGATCGAAGCAGTCATGGATCTTATAATAGTCGAGCCGCGGAAAACACGTGACCGGAGCGAAATGTTATTGTAGGAGGCGGGTGTTAGTTTTATCGTTTGTTAACTGCTAGCCGCGTCTCGACGCGGGCTCGTCGCTATTTATAAAGACGTCCGTGGCGGCGCGTTATATACCCGCGTTGGAATAAGGGAGAACAGAGCCAGGGTGGAGAAGAAGAAGAAGAAGAAGAAGAAGAAGAAGAAGAAGAAGAAGGAGGAGGAGGAGGAGGAAACGGAGGAGAAGGAGAGGCCGACGTCGCGCTACGTGTGTGGCTCGGATCCCGATACGGCCGATTGGCGCGTACGAAATGCATCGGCGAGATGCATCCGCCGCAGCTGCACGGAAACGAGAGGTCTCAATAGAGACGTATGCGCGCCCGCTTTGGATTTTCGCATCGCCTCGCCTCGCCGCGGAGCGCGCGCGGGCGCACGGAATTAACCCGTCAACGACGGCCGTATCATTCCGCGATTCCCCTCCCCTCCCCTTCCGTCCCGTTCCGTCCCGTCCCGCTACTTCTCGCGGCTCCGCGGCACCCGAGAGATTTCCCGACCTGGTCGACGACGATCGCGTCGCGTCAAGAACAGTTTATCGGAAAAACGAGTCCGCCGGCGCGCGCGCAACGTTTGCGCGCCTTTCATCCGGCGCTCCTCGCGGAGGAATTACTCGCGCGCGATCGATACATCTCGAAAGATCGAGCTCTCGCGATACGCCTCGCAATCTCTCGTCTCGCTGATATATATGAAAAGCCAACGCGATTCGAGGGACCATTATACGTAAAACTTATTCGACGAGACGAGTATCCATTAATGTATTGCGTAAAACGAAGGTAATCTCCGGAGTCCGGCAGGCGAGAGAGAGAGAGAGAGAGAGAGAGAGAGAGAGAAGCGGCAACGGAGAGGGGCAGAGAGAAGGGACTCGCAATGAATCACTTTTAAAGCCTCGCCCCTGCGTGGAATATGCGGCCCGACGGCTGCCGACGTTGTTTGGGTTACGATACACTCCTCTTTTATGGAAATCTCTTTTTGCTCCCGCGTCTATCCGCGCTCATAACTAGTTTCTGCGAATAGCAGCGCCGCGCGCCGCAATCCGTCCGCTGCCGGTGCGACACGACAGCTAATTAAAAGTTTATACATATTAATGTGCCAGGACCTTTCCAGCGTGCGCGGTTTACTTGCGTTCACGTTCGCTCGGACGTGTATCGTTCCGAGGACGTCTACCATTCGGCGAGCGAGCGAGCGAGCGTTCGTTCGTTTGTTTTGTTTTGACCGAAGCAAGCGGCAAAAAACGCACGCGATGTGTTGTCAATACGTCTCCTCTTTGACAGCGTGTCGCGACGGGGCAGGGAGGAGGAGGAGGAGGAGGAGGAGGAAGGGCCCGGCCGCTGTGCGTGAAAGGATGCGAAAGTAAACAGTAAGCAGCTCTCCGCGAGATACCACGCATTTCTTCGCGAACGTTCGTTCTCGCGCTGCCTACAGGGCACGTAAATCAAAGAGCGCGCGCGGGGCGAGATTTATGGAGAGGAGGTATAGATAAGGTTATGCGTTATGCTTCCTCGTTAGTTGGTCAAACTGACGGCGGCGGCTGGGTCGGGTTTTGTATCAAATCGCGCGTCATGGACATTAATCATGAATGAATCACCGCGTGCGAGCGATCGTCTCCGCTCCGCCCCGCCCCGTCCGGCTCGCCTTGCCGAGAGGAACGCGAGAAACGAGAAGATACGAGGAAGCAAGAGCACGGTCCGTTGGTCCGAATTGGACGATGTCCTTCAACGAGTTGGCGCCGATCACCCCAGACGGAAGAGACGAAGAGAGAGACAGTCACAGTCCGCACGTGCTCGTTCGCGGAAATCGAGTCGAAGCGGGAAAGCTCAGGTACGCCAGTCCGCGAGGAACTTTCAGCGTGATTGATCGTCGCCACCACGCGGCATCCTTTTCTCGGTCATGCTAATTCACGCGAGTTCCCGAAGACGAGTTCGCGACGAGGAAGTTCGATTAACATTCAGAAATGGCTCGATGACTCTGGCCAAGGTGAATACGATAGTGTTTAGGCGGAGGAATTTATCCTAATTACGACGTGTACGTGGAAATGCACTAACCGGAGCTCCGATCCTTTGGCGATCTACGGGGAGACTGAAGATTACCGTTCGGGCAAGTTGCAAGCTAAAATATGGGGTGGCACAATTCCAGCGCGAACGGAGGGAACATTTGGCGCACACACGATGTCTATGTGTGTGTGTGTGTGTGCGCGCGCGCGTGTATGTCTCCTGAGAAGTTAACTTGGCATAGTTTACGCGAGCGCGCAGCCTCCTTCTGGAATCTATCCTCCGATGTATCTCTGGGCATCTAAACTTGGCCTTCGGCCGCACTTTCCCGAACGAGCTTATTAACGTGCGCGCGCACGTTCACGCTCCAGGAAATGCAGCCGGCAAAATGTCGGGATCAACGCGCGCGCGATGCCGGGCATATGGAATGCCAAGACGACAATTTGCGAGGTGACAATATCGCGCCGGCCGCTCGGACGAAACTTCTGATCATTCTGCCGACGCACGTGTCGTCGTATCGTTGTTAACGCGCGCGCGCGCGCGCGCGAACCGGTCATGTCTTTTTTCGATCGAGTCGTATCCGTGAAACGAAAGACATTATAGATAGGAGAAAACACGTTGGAAACACGAGCGAAGCGCGATCGGCGTCGAAGCGATGATCGAGCGCGCGACTAGAAGTGAGTCGCGATTGCGAGCGCTTGAAAAATTCGCAGGCACCCGGCGGCAACTTCACGCCGCTTCTAGAAGCCGCGACGGTTAGTCGAGCGACGCCATTAGCTACAACGGGACGCCAAGTGCCGGACGGTGATTGTTTATCGGTCGCGGAGTCTCGGTCAGTGGTGTTTCTCGGCCGATTCGTGTGCGCGGAATGAATGTGCAACGAGCGAGTGTTCAATAAGTGCACAACGAGTGGCATCATGACTGGAAGAGAAGGCGATGCAACGGCGATGGCGAAGCGGTCGGCGGCATTTCGGTCGGCAGGTGAGTGGCTCAATCATTGATCCGAATTTCCGGTCAATTTCGACATACTCCAAGACGCGAGAGTATTGGCAATCGAAACTATTCGTCAAGGACGCCGAATGTCACTCGTACTCACGCTCGACGCGCGTTCCTTGAATTTTTGTGCGCGAGGTAGGTTTTTTTTCGGAGGCCATTTTGTTGTCTTTCGTCGATCACACGATGATATGGTGTGTTTCATTTTCATGTCATGTCGCTTTCCCCGTGGGAGAGATCGTACACTAGGAAAAATGTATTGTTGCGTGAACCAAAATTTTGTTGCAACAAAATAATTTGGTTAAAATATGTCCAATAAAACTGTTTAGTTCCTGTAAACAAATATCTTGTTTGATTATGGTTTGTTCGTATAACGTAATACTTTTGTTATAGCAACCAAAAAGCTTTAACTATATGAATTTTGTTAAAAATTCTATAATTTTTTCTTAATATGTAAAATCTAGACTTTAGTGCACAGAAAGACAAAATCGTATCCATAGGGCATTATTTTAGTTTATGTAAAATAATATTTCGTTATTATGTAATTTTTATGGATAAAGTAACTAAAATGCTTAATTTTTATATACGAAGTCTAAGAACAAAATCATTTGGTCCAGAGAACAAAGCAGAAAAATATATTTAGTTGAGACAACTAAATATTTTATTATATAAAACGAGATATTTGGTTGCTATTAAAAAATGCTTCAACTAAACAGTTTTGTTAGAGATACTAAATCTTTTTTCCCAGTGTATGTTAAATTGAGCGGAACGACGGTTACATCGACGTCGCGGCGTCATAACCTCAAAATCGCGAGCGGTCGAAGGTTGCGAAATTTGGATCAATCGCGTTTCGGATATATATATAATGACACAAAGTTTTAGTCTCCAATGAGCTTGAATTGATGAACATTTTACGAAGGCACAGAGAGAGAGAGAGAGAGAGAGAGAGAGAGAGAGAGAGAGAGAGAGAGAGAGAGAGAGAAGTTCGGAATGAAAAATTGTGAGGAAATTGTTACGCAAAAAGACGATAAATTGCGGAAATATCAAGTTTCGCTGAGAAAGAAAGAAAGAATACGTGGCTGTGAAAAAAAGACCGGAGGGACAGCCCGTATTTATCCTGGGACACGACGCGGGAGGTACACATGGCGCGGTGGCTCTTGTGCACCTTTTTCACGCGACGCGATTACGGGACACACTCACAGCTGCGCAGCGGCAGCGGCGGCGGCGGCGGTAAAAAGTGCGGAAGATATTCCCAATATCGCGAGCCGCTGCGGCTGAAATACGGTCTCTCTCTCTCTCTCTCTCTCTCTCTCTCTCTCTCTCTCTCTCTCTCTCTCTCTCTCTCTCTCTCTTGGCTCCCCTTCCTTTCGCACATCCGCCGCAGCTATGCGAAACTGCGCTGTTACTCGAATCGCGCGCGATTCCCAGAATACACGCGTAAGATCGGATTTACCAAAAGCCCGCGTGAAAGCGGCACGTTTGCGCCGATGTACAGGGTGCCCCGTTAGATTTCCGTCAAATCCCGTAGGGGGACTTTTTCGCGCTTTGATCAGGTCGACATCGGCTTTGCCATCGCGACAGCTTAAACGGAAAAGTAATTGTCGTGATAATGAGCTTGCAAAATGCAAGGACTTTGGCATGGAATCAGAAAAACACTTCCGGCACTGCTGACGAACGAGCGAAAGCGAATTTCGGATGAAATGAAAGTTCCTTCAAATTTGCACAGGCTTCGTCGTTCCGCTGGAAAATATCAGCGAGATTCTCGCCGAGATGTCGAAGATCGCGAGATGATCGCGCGCGAGCGTGGCGGAGATCTTGTTTCATTACTTCTCGCAGCCAGCTATTTGTATCTCATAATTGCCCCACGACGTGGCGAGCTGCAAACGTGCCCGCGATCCATCAACCTGCCGTTTTCTCTATTTTCACTTCGGCGCCGTTCGAGCGCGATAAGCTACAACGGCAACGGTCGATGATGCATCGCTCGTTCAATCAGGATACGAAAGCTCGATAATCGCGCACGTCGAGTTACCGGCGAGTTACACGGCATCCGAGACACACGCGACCGGCATATCATTCGTCTCGGGCTTGTACTTCTGTAATCGTCGACACGGACGCTTGTCGACTCCGTGCACCGGGTGGATCTTGATATAACCATTTCCTGTCTCGGGTTTCCTCTGGCAGTTTCTCTGTGCATTCGATGTGAAACCGGAGGTGGAGCCTTCTTTCACGTGAGCCACGCGCTTCGCGCTCATCGCGTTCTCAGCAATCATCGCGTTTAATACGGCGAATAGTAATGCGAGAACACGCTTCTCTCTTTCGCGCGAGTAACATCGCGGCGGCCCCCGTCCGCGTCGTCGTCGTATCCTGTATTCCGATACGAAACGACCCGCGACGATACACATACAAGCCGCGGCCTGACCGGAAACCCGTTCAACTTGGAGCGTTTCCGTCCGTCGTGCGCGCACGACTCCACGTCGCGCGAATAACAATTGTCAAACAGATCGAACGGGAAACGGGGCTTTCAATTCATCGAAGAGTCGTCGTGTATTCAAGTCGTCATTTCGCCAAAAGGGAAGCGCGTCGAGAGAGAGAGAGAGAGAGAGAGAGAGAGAGAGAGAGAGAGAGAGAGAGAGAGAGAGAGAGAGAGAGAGAGAGAGAGAGAGAGAGAGCGCGGCAAACACGAAGATGGCGATAAGGCGGCGAATCGCCCGTTATCACTGCGTTTGTAAACCGCTCGAAGCGCGCGTAATAATGTTACAACGTCCGAAGAGAATCCCAATTTGATACAGGCTCGTAACAATTTCCTGAGGGTCTAGAAAGCGAGGTAAGCGCGGACGGGAGGGAGGGAGGGAAGGAGAGATTGTCGTGTTGGGATATGCCTTTTATCTCCCTATAAAACGACGTAACCGCGCGTTCTCGCGCGCACACACCTGCGGACACGTCGCGAGCGTACACGCGGATAAGAGCGTATACGTGGGCGCGATATCGCGAGGAGGTTAGCAGGGAAGCGGCGGTAAACGCGACTCCTTTTGTTCGACGTGCTTACAAGGCTACGCACACCTACCCCGTCGTCGTGCGCGCGCGAGTAAACGCGCGCGGCCGAGAAGGATCACCGATCTCGTCACGCCCCTTTCCCCATCGTTCTCCCGTTTCTCCCTTCCGGACCCTTCGCTCGCACCTTCCTCTCCCGTGTACGCGCGCTAATTAATCAGGGAATGAATTATGGATTCATGCGCTCGCCTAATTGGATCCGTCGTTCCGTGGAGGCGCGAAGCGCGTCTCAGAAAACGCTCCTCGCGATTCACCTGAACCACGTTTGTTACCTGCGATACCCGAGAGAGCGAGAGAGAGAGAGAGAGAGAGAGAGAGAGGGAGGGAACACTCGCGAATGATCGCAACCGCGCTTGTGGCTGAATCGCGTGTTGTATTATCGACGCGCGCTTGACAGGACGAACTTATCGGCGTATCGCGTGCCTCGAAACTTCGTATTGACTAGCAGCAACCGTTCCTTAATGATTTTGTGGTTAATGAGTTATCGTTATCGTCGCGCGTCGTCGTCGTCGTCGTCGTCGTCGTCGTTGTCGCGAGGCGCTCGATCGCGCACGAATACCGTTTCTTATCTCGCGACTGTGGGACGAGAGAAGAATTTCGGCTCGCGGCGACCGACGCAGCTCGTAAGGCTGCCTCCTCTTCTTCCTCCTCCTCCTCCTCGATCATGGAATTCGGTCATTGCCCCGATCTAAATTAATTTCGCCAAAGCGGCGCGAGCCGCAAAGTGTGAAGCGAAGCAATCTAGAGCCTCGGTATCGGGAGGCTCTCCCCGATCGTTTGATCGTTTCCAAGAATAAACGGCACACACGCGAGTCTATGGAAGTCGGTCACCGCCCTCGATCTCTCGCGACCGAGGACTCGAGAGATTTTTCGTCCAGACGGCGACGATGCGGAAAATACCGGGACCGGCTCTCGCTCTCGTCACCAAGTGAGTTCGAACGCTCGATGGAAACGCTGATAAGGTGTACACACACACACACACACACACACACATACACATACACCTTGCCGTTGTGCTTGGATAGTCATAGGAGATCGCGCGCTATCGCTCGCTCGCGGCTAACAGGGAGATGATGGGAGGACGGCGGCGGCCCCTCAGGAGGAGGGCAACCGTGGAAGATGAACGAGTCGTTGCCACGTTCGCTATTTACTTTTCACGTGCGACGGGCACAAGCAACGACCGTCCCGGTCTTCTCCACGGAGAAGCCAGCTGGAACGGTCTGAGCAGTTTTTCCTGCAGCAGCAGCAGCAGCAGCAGCAGCGGCGGCAGCGGCAGCGGCGGAAGGTGGAGAAGGCGAAGTAGACTCAGACGAGAGCGAGCAAGACGCGGCTTTAAAACCGTAAATCATCGTCCTTACCTAACCTAACCGCCATACGGATGACGCGCGTTTGTAAGGGAAGCGAGAAAGCAAAGCTCGAGGCTCGGGGAAAAAGGAGGAGAGATCGGGAGATAAATGGTGCTACGCAGGTAGACCGATGCATAGAGATGAAGTGGAGGGGTCGGGCAGATATCCGATGCTCGTTAAACGGTCGCCTTTGGATTCCGAGTCTCGTATCCGGGAAGATCTGTCGCCCATGTGACATTTCGTAGTCGATAAAATTGTCCTCCCGAATAAATATGCGAACGAAGGGCGCGACAACCCTCCCCGGTGGGTCCTTGATTACACGCGTGAGATAACGCACGCCGATGTTTCGATATGTCTGTACTCGGGAAGAGAAGAGGCTAGTGCTGACTTTTTGTGCGTGTGCTCTCGGGGGTTATAAAAATGTTGGAATAAAACGGCGCGTAGTCGGGCGTATCGGCGAATCGACATCTCGGTGACCGCGGAGAGTGACATTTGATCGATGTGCTCGAACGAGTTTTTAAATTCTGAAATACTCACAAATATAATAGACTTGCCGGAGGTGTCCATTCGAGACCCGCGGGAAACAACTTTAAGAGACTTGTCTGCTTTTCTCCGATATCTCGATGAAGTTTTTTCGAGAAAAACTGGAGCATTTATAGATGTAGATTTCGAACGTTCGTGTTCTCTCCAACACGGTAGTTGCGAAAGTTTCAAATGTCAGAGTTGAAGCAAGCAAACCCTCGCAGGACCCCCGACTGTTTTCAAAATAAAGCCAGGATCCTTAGAGAGTCAATTCTAACACAGGCGCAGCCTGTGTCTCCGATTTTATGTTTTTTTTTTTTTTCTTTTCCAGGTAGATCCTGCGCGTGTTCGTGAATAAAGCTGTCCGAGCGTTTCCTACGTCTCTCTCTTCAGGTAGTAGATTCTATAGCCAAACGGACGTAGGTCTTTCTTCTTTCCCACAATACAAGTGTATTCGTTCTTTCGATCGTTCACTCGTGTAGTTTTTAACCTTCGATCTCGATTCCGAGTTCAATCGGTAGCTTCCAAAAAGCGCGCGCAATATCATGCCGGACACAAAGAGCGTTCATCGCATCGTACGATAAACATCGTACACGAACACGTGTCGGATTTTGTAAGCAACCTCGCGCGACACAACGTTGATATTCAGAGCGCCCAGCTATTCAAAATTCCGAGAATACGTAGGATGCATTCGATAAGGTGGACTCCAGGCGCAGTCGGCTCTTAATTAAGATCACAGCGAAGCCCGATTTACAGCGGCGGTCCTTTATGAGGCGGCGAGCATAGATAAGCGCGGCCGGCTCGGTCCGCGTTTACAAGCACTTTGCGAGAACGCTGCTGCCGCGTCGCTTAATTACTCGTAAGAATAAAGCGCCGTATGATCGTAAGTCTCCGCGAGCGCACGGGTCCCTAAGTGAAAATCTCCCAAGTCGGGGTGGCACGGGGGAGGGGGGGGGGGGGGAATGCGAGAGCGTCGCGCGTCAGGGCGACATTTCAGAATGCGCGAGAAAAGTCGCGTCGAGACTCCGGCTCTCGTGTGTAAGCGTACACGCCGTGGTAAAACGTAGTCGTGCGATTCCGAGCCCCTCGCAGTTATCTGATACGAAGGTCGTCGCATTCAGTGTTATCGCGAGCGGAGAGAAGTACCCCGCCGCGAGGAAGTTCCCGTAACCGGCTCTTGTGAATGTTGCAGTCTAGCGGAAACGTACGGAACACCCGGCACACTTCGTCTGTGCTCAGTGTTCTGTGAATCGCTCGTTGGATCTGTTCGTTTTAGTTGCATTTTCTACGCCTTGTTGGCCCTCTTTTACTCACCCTCGAACGTACCCCCTGTTTCACTTGAAATTGCAGGAAACACGGCTCAAACGACATGCTACTCTCTCTTTCTCTCTCTCTCTCTCTCTCTCTGTTGCTCCGCCGTGTGATTCCGTTAAACGATTTCAATTGATCGGCCGCGGTGGCTCTGATCTACGATTTTCCATTTGCGAATTCAAAGTTCATTCAGGTCGAGCATTACGACTGACTGCCTTTGCTTCGCGTGCTGCGATAAGAATACTTGGATTTAGGACTTGTCGCTCTTTCATCTCAGCGTGCATTTCTAATGACGGTTTCGTGCGTCCAAAAGATGTTTGTGTTAATATTTTACGCTACAGCTAAATTTTACGCACTCCATCGCGCGCATTCCTCGTCTTTTACAAGAGGACGAAGGATCGATCCTGCTTTGTTTCGCGTATGGAATAATATACACATTGCGTATTGTGTTTATTATTATCCGTGTCTTGGAGAACCACGGTATCGCAGCGAGTGAGTGGCGGTATAAGCGCGTGGGAAATGCTTTTCACGAGACAAATTGGCGACGTTATCGCGCCGGCTATCGCGCGGAATACGCGCGCGTCACGATGAGAATCAAGCCGTGCGAAAGTTTTACGAGTGCGATGACAGGTGAATCGAGTGTTGAAGCGTGCACGACAATCGACGGAGCCAGAAGACTGGCGGAAAGTACGTTTCGCGGTAGAGCAATCGTTAATATTTGCATAAAATTGTCGTTAATGTCGGCGCGCAATTTCGAGGAAGACGCAGAGATTTCGTCCAACTTTACCTCCGCGATACTTGGAAGTAATTGGAATTCTTGATTAATCAGGAATGTTGAAATACGTATTACGCGAACGCGTTCCAAGTTTACGTGCGTTGTTACGTCAAAGCAGCCTTCCGGCATTTGATTTGTGATAGCAAACACACTCGTATTAGCGCTTCCTCTTTAAGCATTATCTATGAATCTAATACGTCTAAATCGTTTCTTTTCTGTTGCAGGTCTGGAAGAAGGTGAACCTGATCGATCTGGTGAGTGAGAACAAAAAGGGCTTCCAAAATTTAAGGTGATGGGTTTGGTTTATACTGAAATTTCATAAAAATCAGTGCGATCTCGTAGACTTTCGCATTTTTGTATGAATAAAAGTCGTTAAGTGAAACGGTGGTATCAATCGTACATATATATTTTTTATTTATAAAGTAAAAGGTTTGTGAGAACATTTGATACATACGTTTATATTTGATTAAAATTATTATGTCTGCAAAATATATTATCTTCTTCATATAATATACTCTGTCAAATTGTCATAAAGAACACGACTTTGATGAGTACAGACAATGATTCTTTTGACGTATTAATACGAGTGACTCATTACTGATTTTATACCACTGCTTCACTCAGCGCTCTCTCTCTTTTTAATTTTTAACGATTGAATATATGTATATATATATATATATATATGAATGAAATTCGACCCTTGAACTTCGGAGAAATCACACGTCAGAGCTCGCGATAATTTCTCTCGCGTTAACGAATCTTGCAATTGCGTGTTTTCTTATCTACGAGCGTATATTTTTCACGATAGCATTTGTATATTCGCGACTCTCGGGGATACGACTGTTTCGTTCAACATAATTCGCGCGAGCAATTCGAAAGCAAATTTCGCCAAGCGGTCTTTGTGACAAATATCGCGAAGTAGCCTTCGCAAGGATATCGCGAAGCTGTATCCGCACAGAAATTGCCGCAGAGTTATCTTCGCATAAATAACGCGGAGTAATCTTCGCCAAGATACGGCGAAGCCATTGTGCGTGTGTGAATTTACGCCACTTGCGATTATTCCGTTCGCGTAGCGTGCTGATAAATTTCATTCGATCTCCAGTCGCGCGCGTTTTCATTCGTATTAACGTCACGATTAGTTCACCCGAGGATCCCACTCGCGGCTTTTACCATCGGCTCGTCTGCGCACGATGCACGGCGCGTGCGTGTTGCTTTAAGTATTTCGCTGAACGAAGTCATAGATTCCGCAGGTCCGCAGATCGAAATCAATCGTCGATCGGCATTGTATTGTAAAAGCATTGTAATCGGAGCGGAGCTGCGAGTGCTATTTCCGAGAGAGTTTTACTTGCATATTTATCCTGCCCGACAACTTTTTGCTCACCCATCGCAGCGCAATCAAATATTGAGTAAATATAAAATCGTACGCGGATACGCAACGCCGGCGATGCGCTTGTTCGAATGCTTTGTACCGATAGAATGCCATCGATAAATGACCGTAACTGAAAATGATCATAAATGCAATTACAGTACTTTTCATTAACGCGTCCGCGAACGGTTGTCAATCGCCGGCTCGTGAAACGCGGCTATCGCGCGAGCCGGGCGAGTGAAATAAAGTGAAGTATAAAGCGCAGTCGACGTGGGTCGACACATGGAGGCTGATGGACGCCACGCTACTTCCGGATGCAGAGCGACGCAATTCGTGGGGTGCTGAGCGCTGCGGGTTTCGTCAGTGGACCAGGCCACTGAAAACATCGCGCTGGACTTCAGCGCCGATATGGCGAGTGTTGAATTTCAATGCTCACAGAGCATCAATAATGCATGCGTAGTCGCAACAATCGCACTGATTTCCCCGCGCAGAAACAATTGCACATCGCGCAAACTGAGATCCGCCTTCGTCCGTTGAAATCCACCAAGCGGCAGAGACGAGAGAGAAAAAAGAAGTCGATCAATCGTACGACAAAGAGACGAGCGAGCGAGCGATTCTAATGAGCATTCGTGCTCTCGCCGGTGATCTCAGTTTCCGCGAAACAAGAAAATTCTGCGCGACCTGCGCGATGTTAGATTTAAGCGTTAAGCGAATATTTCTATAAGTTGAGAAAAAAAGAAAACGATAATTAGGTACGTAATTACGATGAATAAGTGAGGCGAGGATGCGATTACCGATGTAATTGCACGATCAGTGAAAACAAGCGGAACGATAAGATTAAGCCGGGTGGGTGATAACGATAATGAAAATAACCGCGAAGGTGAAACGATAGCAAAGCGTATTGAGTAAACTGTTGCGAGTACGACGACCACGGTTGCTCGTGGCACAATCGCGGCCCCATGATTGAATCGAACTGTCGTGTCTATCCCGCTCTCCGCAACTCTGCGTCAATATCGCAAGAATCTAGAGGAAGGTCAACAAAGATAAGACACGGTTCATCTGTTCGAGCGCGTCTAGTTTCCCCGCAGGTCGTTCGCAAACTCCACCGTTCCGAAGTTTTCCAATAATTCGCGATTGTTATTATCTTCACGCGAATCCCCCTCCCCCTCCCCCGTCGCAAATGCGTCAGCAGGACCGTCCAAATTCCACGGTCTCGACGCCGCTGCTTCGATACGGGCGGGCGAAAACTCGCCTTGCGAGAAATGGAGTGTTAATCAACAGCAATAATGAGGCGATTAAAGAATCCCAAAAGCCCACCAATTGAGATTTCACGCGCGCTTTCTACTCGATCCCAAGCCCCAGATATTGATATCGAGCCAGCACATCGAAGATAAGGATATCGACGTTACAAATATTTCTCTTATCGCGCGTTTAGCGTCGGATCGCTGCGGTCGTATATCGTCCTGCGTTTAATTCGCTTAATGCGTGGCGCGCGTCCGGTGTCAACGCGGCGACTGCAGAGAATCTAACGGGCGGCTTCAGCGAGAAATGTGCCACGCCGGAATGCGGAGCCAAAGTATGGCGAGAATTCCTTGGTCGTTGTTTTAGAGACGACGGCGACGACGGTGGCGGCGGCGGCGGCGGCGGCGACGGCGGCGGTGGTTAGCCCCCGCGCGGCCGACGCCAATGCAAATCGCTACCGATGCATCACGGAGCTGTCAACCGTCGGTTGCGTTCGCGATAAAGTTTCCCGTTGGTCGTCGTCCGCTTCGGCGGCGGCCCCGACCCGGAGAAACAACAGGCCGACCGAGACACGAAACGCCCGCGCGTCGCGTCGCGTCCCCGTCTCCGTCTCCGTCTAACCAACAACAACCCGGTGCGAGTGTACGAGCGCGGACGAGCGCGTACACGGATTATCTCCGTCGTGAAAAGAGCGAGACGAGATAAAACGCATAACGCGCGCTTCCTCGGCCGCGATAATATTTTCGAGCGTGTCCTTCGCGCCGGCTGTTACTCCGGCCGCGGCTCCGTCCAAGCGTCGGAATGCTACGCTCGCGCTGCGAAGCCGAAAAATTCTTCGCTCGGCATTCGCGACGATAGGAATTGTTAATTTTTACGCGTGCGATTTACGACGGCTATTTTTTATTCGCAACTTGTGACACGTTTAACGAGGACCCGCGTCCTCCTTGCGCTACTCCTGCAAGGACACGACGCGACTCTCTCTCTCTCTCTCTCTCTCTCTCTCTCTCTCTCTCTCTCTCTCTCTCCCCCCACATTGATTTATTCCGTGACTTAACATTCCGATCGGTGTGGTGCCGAAAGAGCCGATGGGGTCAATCTCGCAATTATGATTCATTAAGAGTTTTAATGAATTAGCCACGTGATTGAGAAAACCGTATTTACATATGCGAAAGTCGAATGAATCGAAAAGACATTCCTATCGTTACTCTCTAAAATTCTTCGGATGATATTTGCTAATCGCGCGGCGGATTCGTGAGAGAGAAACGGTCGTCCGAAAAAGCCATGTTATTTAGCGCGTCGGACCGTACGCGCTAAAATGCGATCCGCGGAGGATTTGTTGCCGAGGACGAGAGTCCGCCGCACCTGCGAGTGCGCGGCGACGCGCATAGGGCGGCGTCGACTAAAAACCGCTCGCTCGGACGAGACGAGCAAGTACGTCATTATTTTGCGCTTCCCTTAAGGGAACGGTGGCTTTTTCGAACCGAACGGGGCGAGGAAGAAAGAGAAGCCGTCGCCGCAGCGGCGTTTCACCGAGCGCTCGTATGCACGAGAGCGCGGACGCGAGCGGAATTACTTGCACGGCGCGCACGTCGAGAAATCTGATTTCGGTCGCCGCCGATCTCGCCGCCGATCGGCGAGGATTAATTGATCGCGAATAAAACGCAGCCGGTCGCGCAGCCCGGTAGACGCGCGTTGACCAACATGGAACACGGCGGTGGCGAGACAGCGGCTTCCTACGCTGCTGCTTCTTGTTCCGCGGCTTCCAGAAGGAAACTAATTAAGACTCGGCTACGTCGCTTCCACGGAGGTCACCGCGTCGTCGATCAATCGTGGTGCGTACAGCACCAGATTCAGTTTTTGCCGCACGGTAAATATGGCCTCGTGTCAGACGGCGATCTTGAAATTGGGCGGGGATCTTTCGAAGTGTTTCTTCTTACACATTTTATCGCATCGCGAGGTGGTCTTGTTTCTTTCTAGCGCGAAGCAGCTTTCTTTTTCTCCTTGGTAACTTTTTCGCAAGACTTTTTTAGACTTTTCCGCAAGTCCTAGGAAGAACTCTAGTTTACGGTGTAATTTGTCCGAGAGAGAGAGAGGGAGAGAGAGAGGGAGCGTAAGCTATTATTATTAGAGATTGTACGAATGAAAATAATCTTCATTCGCGGGTGGAGGACTAAACATCCATGAGTGAGATACGTCGCGAAGTAGGAGAATACCGCAAAGTTCGGCAAAAGCGTGAACCTCTCTCCGTCTCGTCGCGCCCGGTGCGGTCTTTTTTTTCGCGAAGGAGGAAGAAAAGGATTATTTATAAGGGAACGTTTCGCGGGAAAGTACGCGCGGTTGAAGTTTCGGTAGTAAAGCGCGCGAGCGAGACGACAAGAAATCTTATGGTGCAACCACGACGACGACGACGTTCCACGTCGTCGGCACTCGGTCGATAGTCACACCACCATCAGAGCGGCGTAACCGCCACCTCCACCGGCATTACCACCACCGACGAGCCACCCACCCGTGGGGTTCCCCTTGAAAGAGCTTTCCAAGGGTGGTGTTGCTATCGACCCAACCTGCCTCCCGCGAGAGCTGTATGCTAAATTTTCAGAATTCAACGCGGCCTCGGACAGGAGATAGAACGAGAGGGAGATAGAGTAACGTAAACCGTGGTTATCCGAAAAATATATATCCCTACTCGACGACAGTGATTGCACCCCTCGAAAGCTTTTCGATATTCCGCGAGTGCTTATTTTACAAGAGAGAGAGAGAGAGAGAGGGGGAGGGACACCCATACCAAGAGAAAAAAGAGAGAGGATTCTCCATTCCGAGGTAAAATTCTAATGCGACAATCGATTTTCATAATCTTGCGCGTTACGGTGCACGCGAAATGGAATGACGCGTAGTAAAAAAATTATGTCAGGCCTTCCCTACAAATAGATGCGAGAGAGAGAGAGAGAGAGAGAGAGAGAGAGAGAGAGAGAGAGAGAGAGATTATCCGCGAAACTTATCGCGTTGAAAAGGAGAGCTTTCGCCTGCGATCAGTAGTCGCGGAAGGAAATAGCTCTGGCTGTAATTTTCGACATAGCGTCGCTAAGCTGTTTCGCGCAGATGCAACTTAAAAAATTAACTTCGGCCGCAGGCACGAACACTTTCATTATGACGTATCACGCCTCTCAAAGTGCACGTTGCGCGGAGGAAACTGTTGAATAACATATCGAGCGACAAAGCTTATCTGCCCCCGCATTACGCGTCCCACGACGAAATGTCGAAGTTACGATTGCGCGACACGCGATCCGCGCTCGCTTCGAAACTCTCGGGTGAGAGAGAATCCTCGACTGATCGTCGATCGCGCGACGAGCGTACGATGAATAACAACAGCGTGTCGTAAAGCATCGTCTTGCGACAATATCTGCGCGTTACGGCAGACCGATGTTGCCTCTCTTTCTTCCTTTACATTTTATTTCCAAGCTATCGGTAACGATCGAAATATCCTTCCGCGTTCGCCGATAACGGGGACACGCGCCTGGCGCGTGTTTTACTTCGTCCTTCGGTTATATATACGCGCGCAACGCACATGTGCGTCTCATCGCTATTGTGTATTGGCAATATTGTATTTTATCTCTCCCACCTTATATTCTATTTTTATCTCTCTCTCTCTCTCTCTCTCTCCTCTTCTCCCTCTCGCTCGTATGTCTGTCGTGTGTGTCACTCTCTCCCTCACTGGCTCCCTCGTGCTCGCTCGCCCGCGTCTCTCTGCATACAATTTTCTGGTCCCTCCCGGTAAATCAGACGGCGGCCTGCAGCGAGCGAGAGGCGACACTCCGTTCCTTTATTCGTAGTGCGCGGTCGCTTCGCAGAACGAGAGACCCGCAGATTCCTGACCGAAGAATCACAATCGGGGATCTTTCTCTCCCTCTCTCTCTCCTCCACGGCGATCCACGGGTGTCCCTTCGGCCTCCCGAGGGGAAGCCTCGCGTTTCGACGCAGATTCCTGCGGTAGTCCCCGACACCGTTCCTCGCCGGCCGAGGAGGAAAGTGCAGGAGACGAGCTGCAAACGGGAAGCCGAGGAGCGACTCTGCTTGCGACTCTCCTCTCCTCTCCTCTCCGCGCCCGTGTCGTCCACCTTCTCGGCGTCGAGTCGCGCGACGCAGACGAGTGGCGTAGTTTTTATTCGTGATGTGCGTGTTTTCTCTCACGTTCGTTTTTTCTCCCCGAAATACGCGCGGGGTCCTGGCGAGTTTGTGCAGATGCATTCGCGAGTCCGAGAGAACGCGCGCGGCCCACGGCGCTTGCATCAGCTGGCCCGGCGTTAGCGAGAGTTACGCGCGAATTATGCGCTATTGCGCAATTAGGATGATCACGTCGTCTGGAGGAAACGTGGAGGTGGTGCGCGCATTCGCATCTCGCGCGGGCACGCCTTTGCTCGGCGCCGAGGCCGAGCGCGCGCGGGCGCCACGGAGGCACCCACGCGCCTCGGCGGGTTTGCCGGGATTTGCTCGAGCGCGTTGAAATTTGAAGACCTTGCGAGAGAGTTTCTACAACTCTATTCGGCGAACCTTTTCACGCACAAATCATGAGACGGAGATAAGAGTTGCCGCCGATGCCGCGGACGCGGTCGCGCGCGCGGAGAAGTTGCCCGATTTTCCGTATCTGCCCGCGCGAACAGTCCACGATTGCACGCGACCGCTAACGATTGTTTGCGTTCTCCGCTCAGCGAGTCCGAGCGATCCCGAGCGCCGCGGGTTTTTCCGCGTATCATCGCGTAACACTGTAATCCGGGGGAGGCATGGCGAATCGCTAACTAGGAGTTGGCTCGACCGGACCGTCGGCTCGCAACCGGTTCGCGTGCGCGCGCGTGCGCTTGCGACTCTGCCCGACATTGTCTCGCTTAACGTTGGCGCTTTGCAAGGTAAATACAGCCCGCGGGCCGCCACGCCGGATTGCCGATAAATCGCTCCTAATGGCGCCTTCTTCCGGTCAGCGACGGGACGAGCGGGGCGAGCGAGCGAGCGAGCGCTCGCTCGCTCGCTCGCTCGCGCGATATCGTGCTTCCTGGAGCGCGTCGGAAAAAAAGCGGAGCGGATAGTTGATGCTCGATCCACCGCCCACGGTTTAAAAAGCGAAAGGCAGAATCGCGAGTGAGAGAGAGAGAGAGAGAGAGAGAAAGAGAGAGAGCCGTCTGACAATCCGGTCGCTCTAACGATGAGCGTCGACCGGTTTAACGATCGTGTAATTGTTACGTGAAAAGCACGTTACGGCCGTGGACGAAGGACGACGAAAGCGACAAGGAGCGGCGCAAGAAACGCGCGACGCTGCGTGTGGCTCGTTTTCGCGCGCGGCCGATTATCGGAAAATAGTCAATCTAATATAGAACCGGTTCGCGCGCGTCTCCCTATGGGGAGAAACCCGCGATATATCTCTCTCTCTCTCTCTCTCTTTTTCTTTTTTTACGTCTCTCGCTTTATTAAAATCGCGTCCTCAGTACCTCGTTACCTGTTCTTCAGCAGACATAGTTGATCCAATCGCCCGACGCGATTTTCCCAAATCGATTCGCCATTTAGTACCTGCAGCTAGACCCCTCCCTCCTCCTGCCGATGGACTCTGAGATTTCCGATCGTGAACTTTCCGTTGTGTATCCAAGTAGCCGAGCAGCCGTAAGAGGATTTATCGCCAAGAGTGGGACGCACTCCGTAATCTCTCCGCTGCGATCTATCGCGAATAACTAACGCTGCAGCGCGGGATGCAACCGCACGCGCGGGTGCGTGCGTATGTACGCACGTACGCACGCACGCAGGCGGGCACGTACACGCGAGTCACGGTTTCACCTGCCTCGAGAGCAAAAGACAAAGGGAGGGTGTCGCCTTCGTTCCTTCCCTCTCGTTTTCCCATTTATACGAGCGGCGAGCAGCCGCAGCCAGCGGAAGGAAGGACGAGCCGAACGCCGCGCGAGTCGAGGTTCCCGACGGTTCGGAAGTGGGCTCGGCGCGCGACTCCCGTAAAACGCTTCGCTCGCGAGACGGAGGGAAAGAGGCGAAAAAATCCGGTGGAGCGAGATACGCTCGTTGAGCTTTTCCGCGAAACAACGGAACGGAAGCACACCGTGGCGGGGGCGCGTAATGCGCGAAAATAATTACGTTTAACCTTTGTACGCGTCGCCGAGAGACGGGGAGAAACCAAAATATCGCGCTTGTTAACACGCTGCGTCGCAGACGAGAAATCCCGCGGCGCGGCGCGTTGTATCTGCACGAGGCCTCGCGTTTTCGAGCGAGCGAATCATAGCCGAGCATAGTCACATGTGCGCCGCCTTGAAGTTTCGCTTCGGATTGAGGAGGATGTCGGCGGCGTCCCCGACGTCGCGCGTCCATCGAGATACTCCTCGCGCTGATGCCGCTCCGAATGTGTCGCGTCATGTCTCACGGCGAGAAGACGTGACAAGCGGCGGCAGGAAAGCGCGTTAGAAGAAACGCGCGCGCGGATCGAAAGTGTTTAACAACTTGTAAGCACATAAAGTCCAACTGGCGAATCATAGGTTCTCAAATATTGGGTGCGATAGACGCCGATATCCGCTATCGCTACTCGTCGCGTATCGCGCGAACGCGAGCTTATCGATAAATCCATATCCCACTATCGTCGAGTTCATAGCACGCGATCTTTATAAAAACCCGCCCGTGCAAAAAGTGTCGGGCGCGCGCTGTATTTATTTCTCGTATCGATTGCGAAAATCCCTCGTAGCCTCCGGTTCTGCGGCGCTGCGACGGCATGAGTCATATCGCGCAGATGCAAATGCGCGCGACGTCACCTCACGGTGATCGAGAATAATGCGGATGACGGCCAATGACGAAATGATAAGCTGGCCATAAAAGGCGCGCGCGCGCGCGCGTGCGTGTATGTATGTGTGCGCGTGACATTATGCACGCGCATTGTCGCCATTTCTGTCGCCGTTTCCTCGTCAGCGGAGTCCTCTAGATAATTAAGCCCTTCCGATACGAGCGTCTCATTTAGCCGGCGAGTGCGCGCAATTGGTTCGCGACAACCGAACGCAACTCTCAGTAATTTGCGGTTTCGATCTATTTTTCTTGTGTCTTACCGTCTGCGCTTCGCGGAATGGAAGACATTTTCTCATTATGACCGATCGTCGCGTCTCTCTGTCGCGTTGGAAATGGCCATTTTGACGGAGTCGACAGCCGCGATCTGTTCCCGACGAGAAATACGAATGCAATGTTGCCCGCAAACACGAAACTTCGTCCGACATTTCATCGCGCACAAACGAGCCTGGGCAAAGTTTCGCCGCGACAGTAATAACCATCTCGCAAAGGCGAATGCCAATATGACGACGACGACGACGACGTTTTTCTTCGCGGATCTCTAATGTTTCTTCTCCACGATGTAACGCGGAGCAGAGCCGCAAACTTTTGTTGAACACTCGAGAAAAAGAAAGGAAAAGAGAGAGAGAGAGAGAGAGAGAGAGAGAGAGAGAGAGAGAGAGAGAGAGAGAGAGAGATAGATAGAGAGAGAGAGGGGGGGGGGAGGGAGGAAAAAGAAGCGGAACAAAGTGCGCGCGGCCAGCGGCGCAGGTTTAAGCGCTCTCCGCGCTTCGCCTCGGCCTTCGCAAACATTTTCTTTCTTTCATTAAGCCCACTTCTTTTCGCGGAGCAGCGGGCGCCAGATCGCCTCCCGCCATTCACGGATTTTTTAGGCACACGGACCTCGGTTCTCGGACGCGTCGAAAAGCCACTGGAGCCTCCGCGGATCCATTTGCAGAACGCTCGGATACGTCCTCGACGTACGGGGGTCCCGTCGAGTGTGCCAAAGTACACTTTTGACATGGCGGACAAAGCGCGTGCGAAATATATTCTCGCCCGGCAGCTCTCTCTCTCTCTCTCTCTCTCTCTCTCTCTCTCTCTCGGGGCAGCTTTTCGAGGGAGAGACGACGCGTGTCTCTTACGAGAAACGTGTGCGTTTTTCCATCGATCGCGCCGTCGCGATACGCGGAGCTACGAGCTATGAGCTGCGAGCGCGAGGCTCGTAGCTCGAGAACGAAGGGCTGCCGAGGAGAATGCGTCAGTCCTCAGACGCGTGTTAGGAAACCTTCGTCCTTCCTTCGGCGAGATAATATTACACAAAGAGAGCGTGTCTGCTCGACACGCGAGCTCTCGCAGAGCCCCCCGAATTTCCGAGCGCTTCCGTTCTCGAGTTTTCACACGGAATCGCAAGCGCATTGGAACGCGAATTTCGAATGCAGCAGCGAGAGCGACACGGCACAGCTCCCAGATTTTTCAGGGAACACGTATCGGGCTGAAGCGTAGAGCCTTCGAACGACTCCCCGCGGTTTCCGAAATTAAGGCGAGTCTCCTCGGGGAAAAGCCGATTTCTCGACAAAAGTTCCTCCGACCCGGATAAAATCTTCCGAGAGCTATTGTTTACCTTGGAGAAATATTTCGGGAGGATAACGTATCTTGGATAATATCATACAATACGTCCCGAGAGTATTCTGAAGCGTGACCTAACAGAATTTTTGGGACATTGTGTCATTTCTGATATCTTTTTAGGCACGCCGGGGTATAACCGGGATCGTTGAAAAAAATCCCGGCTATTCTCTGGCAGGGCTGTTCTGTAAACTGCGCTTAGCGACTGTCGAATGTTACGCTATCGTTAAAAATTCGTTATCGTTGCATCGTCGTTGCGTAGCCATTCCGCCCCATATGTTACACCTGCGCAACGACAAGGCAACGATAACAACGCCGCTCGCGTTAAAATTCACGAAGTGGGCCTGTTGACTTGAATCAAGCGAATCTATCGGAGAGGGGGAGCGGGGAGGGGGGGGGGAGATAAAAACGTTTGACAAACGCAGAGTTTTTGACGCACATGCTTTAATTAAACAGTGATCGCTATCGTCATGAAAAGCATCCGAGCTCTATTTGAGCGTTTAAAATCGATTTGGAAATAACACGGATGACTGCGAGAACCGCAACAGGGGACCCTCGATCTCGTTAATGATTTATGGTCTCTTCCAGCGCGAGCTGGTCTATAAAATCGCTCTATGTGGCTTAGCGCGTTGTCGCCCGAGAGCCCCTCAATGAAACGCCCATAAAATAATCGGCGACGCCGGGCGAAATTGTATCGCTTTCCGATGTTACGTGCATGGCACCCACGGCCTGATTTTATCTATCGGTTTATCCGAGACACGGGCGTTGGCGATATAATTCATCTACTCGCCGGCATTCGGAACGAGTCAATTATAGCGCGTTCTAATTGCGCCGACGACGTGGCCGCGCCCGAGCGAGCTGTAAAAGGGATCCAGACGAGCACGGAAATATCCGAAAGGGTCGCTACGAAAGAGAGAGAGAGAGAGAGAGAGAGAGAGAGAGAGAGAGAGAGAGAGAGAGAGAGAGAGAGAGAGAGAGAGAGAGAGAGAGAGAGAGAGAGTCGGTCGCTCGTAGACGTCTACCACCTGCAGAACGATACATCACCGCAAACGACACAACTTTGGTCTTTTTATTGTTCCGGCAGACGACGATTGTGGCGCGCAAACAAAACAACGCGCCGGCAATTATTGTTATTTCCCTCCCTCCGCTCCGCCGTTCACCAAGTATCGCGTCCGGCTTACCGCCTGTGGAAAAGCCGGGTTTTCATCTCCGAGACGCGCGCGTTGCCATTTTCGGTGTAGATAAAAATAAGAGTATCAATTGTGTTGTCGCACACACATAGGAGGATATCCGGGGACGTCTCAATTTGATCGTGAGCTTCAAGCGGTGTATATTTGTAATGTAATGTAACTTTGGACGATTCTCCCGAGACGTTTCTCCGCAGCGGCAGTATATCTCTCACAGGGAACGCGCAGGATCCAACAGTAATTTTCGAGCCAGCGAGCGACTCCACGCTCCCCTTATTCCGCGAAGTGAATTCCGAAGTATTGTTTCACTGCCGCGCGCTGCATTGTTTAGGGCTTTTCCGCGCGCGAGCGCGAGCGCGAGCGCGCACGTATAGCCAGCCAGTGAGTGTTGCGAGGAACTCGACGCGAGCTACGCGACTCCGAGTGCACTCCGAAAGTGTACGGCGACTCCCCGGTCGAGGGTTAAACTTGCGACTTCGCGTAACGAAACAGTTTGAAGTCACGCGAGCTCTCGCCGAGACGATAAGATAACATCGGCCCGACGATCGACGCGATTCGATCCAAACGCAATGCGGAGAGTAAGTATTCTCGAGGATTCTCCGTGGACGTCGCAGAGCTGGGCGAGGCAGGGGCGAGGGAAGAATCACGGAGTGGAAGCTGCGTATATAAGTGCTACCGAACGATACGATCGAGACATCAATTTCTCCGGTCCGTCGAGAAATATTCCCGACGTACCGCGCCGCACGTTTTCGTACTTTGGAAGTATAATCGACCAATATCGCGCGGCTTCGTCGGAGTCATATCGAATACACATTACACGCGAGTCTACCCCTCCCGCGAACTATAAATTATTAATAGCGCCGGTTGGGAATAATAATCCCGGCGAATCGTTCCGTCTCGTCGCGATGTGATATTTCGATCCACCCGTGTGGGAGTCTTTCGGACACACCAACAGGAAGGATATCGATTTGGACTCGATAATCGCGTCGACGCTGCAAGATATTAACGTCCTCTCTCTCTTCCTCTCTTTCTCTCTCGCTCCCGACGCCGATTACTTCCTCTTGATACCACAGGCCGGCCGCGCGTCGACGCGCCGGTCCCGATGTGTTCTTACACACGGAGCCGCGGCAACAAAACTAACAACGTCGACGACGGCTACGCGCCGGGGGATTTGCGATGCAAATATGTACGTAGTGTGTCCGCGGCGAACGTAATTAGGCGTTACGACGCCGCGTTGCACCGGCGGTGTCGCGGGAGCGGCTTCTTTGCGACCTTACGCTACGGACTTTCCGACTACAAAGCAGCGGCCTCCACCTTCCCTTATCGCCGGCGATCATAAATATCCGATTCATCCGCCGAGGAAAATTAAGAAGCGATAAAGCGGCGGCTTAGCGACTCGCTCGCTCGCGAGCACCGAATCTAAGCGGATGCGAATAATCGCCAGCGCGCGAAAAATACGGCGAGTCACGCCGCACGCACGCACGCACGCACACATCTGACAACGACCCACGCGCGCGCGCGCGCGCGCGTGTACACGGCGCGAATTTAACGAGAACGCCGCTACACGCCGGAAGCTGCGCGCGCGATAGTCGTAAAAAGGCTGACAGATAAACGTCTCTCGACTGCGCGGTTTCGCGCAGCGCTTCTTTCTCGTCGCGACACCGTCGCGTCCCGGCGTGGGCGTGGACGCGCGCGCGCGCGCGCGGCCCGAACACGCGCTAACATTCTGTCACGAGCGGGCTTTTCCCCGTCGTGATTTACATTCGCGTAGCCCACGTCGATATATACGCGTTCTCGCGTGTACGAATTCGATTTCGCGCGAGCTCGCTTCGACAAACGCGCCCGTTGTTTCTGCCTTCTCTTTTTCTCTCGGCGGCCCCTGCCCTCTCTCTCTCTCTCTCTCTCTCTCTCTTTCTCTGTGTCTCTCCGTGTTTCGACGTTGAACCCTAGTCAAGGTCGTTCCGATGCGACTCCGCCGCATTGTCGCACGCGTTTATGGTAATGTCTTGCGCGGCGGGGACGAAGGGGATGTGACATTTGCGCGCGCGGTCGCACGGTGGGCGAGAGCGATCACGCTTTTCCTGCGGAAAAAGTCGCGAATAACGCCAAGTATTTATTTGTCGATTAATGCTGCTGGTTCATCGCTCGCGCGGATTAATGGGCGAGTCGCGTCGCGGCGGCGGATCGGTGAAACTGCAAATTCGCAACAAGTCACAGCGCGCGCGCACGCATGTTCGTGTGTCGATATAATTTACATGCTGGCGCGATTGTGAAATCGCGTTTATGTATATGATAGTATCGCGGGCTAATTGATCGCGGGCGCATAATGCGCGCGATATATAATTGCCGGTAATGCGCAGCAATGTATTTCGCCGACGCGCGAGATTCAATGGCGGCGTACGAAACGCAGAGAGCGCAAACAGAGTTGTATGGTCAACGGGGATATTAAGCAAATAAGCATCCGCCATTCTCTCGCGGGATAACAATGATTGCACTGTATTAAGCACTCCCGCGCGTGTACACACAGCCGATAAAGTATAACGCGTAAGCGTCTATACGCGGCTCGCGCGACGACGCGTCTGTTCGCTGCCGGCCGAATTTATTCTCCGATTTGAACACTCGCGCGGATCAGCGCGCGTGTGCGTGTGTCTCGTCCTTTTACGTGGTGCGAAGGAATCACTTTTCCTTCTCGAGAATCCTCCAGCCAGCTTCGGGTATTCGGATGCGTTACGAACGAAGAGACGTCGCGCGCTCGCTCGTACCTTTATCAGACGCTGATGGTGAAATTTCACGAAACTTTGTCGAAAGGCGGATCAACGCGTCGCGACTCGGAATCACCTCGCGGGCAGCCATGCGGGTGCAAGTTTCTCCGGTTTCTCCAAAGTCCGTTAGTTCTATGATTGCTAAACCTCCGTTATATCCCGAACGTGCCGATCGTCAATCTCCCGCGTCTCTTTCCGAGTAGCGACTCCGATCGTCAATTTTTCACACTGCTCGGCAACTTAGATGAGGTTGTCGAACCCGGGCTCGCTGTGCCGTGGCAACGAAGGAAAGGACTTATTTAATGGAACATAGATCCTCTCCTCTCGGCGCTCGTGCGGCTTTCAACTGTGACGACTTTCCGCCGGCGTGGATTTGCATAGAGAGACGACGCGGCTCCGTCGCTAGTAGAGAGCGGAATTGCAATCAAGATCCGTCGTCCGAGCCGAACCCGGAGAAACAACGCGTTGTCTCTGTTTCGTTCTCTTTCCCTCCCCCTCTCTCTCTCTCTCTCTCTCACTCTCTCTCTCTATCTCTCTTCGGCTTTGCACGAGAAACGGCGAGGGCCGACGTGGAGGATGAGAAAGGCGGCGGAGGAGATGGAGGAGACTGCGGAATATATGCTGCGCGGCTCGTGGATGCTCGTTTGCAGCATTCGTAGCAGACCCGAGCGGAGAGCAACGGAGGGAAGGAAAAGAGAGTCAAGGGGAGAAGAGAAAGCATGTCGAAACGAGACAGTGGGAGGGAAAGGGACGGCCGTAGAGAAACAGAAGAGCGAGAGCGAGAGAGAAGAGAGAGAGAGAGAGACGCGCACACGGAGGAGGACGCGAAATAGTTCGGCCGGCGGTGAGCAGGCTGGTCAATGGAAGGCCGGCTATCGCGCAACCCTTCTCGAAAACAAAGCCGGATTCTCACCTTGATTTATCGCGGACTCCCGCTGCTTCGCTCCGCTCGGCCGCCTGGTACACCGTGCCGAGAGTAGTAGTCGCAACCGCGCTGCCGGCGTCGGCGTCGTCGTCGTCGTCGTCGTCGCCGCCGCCGCTGCCGCCGAGTCGGCCAGCTCTCACCCCGGTGAAAATTAATCCATTATCCCTCGCGTCCCGATAAAAACGGATCGGGCGCGCAAGAGTGCGATGTAGCCCCGGATCAGTGTGTTGCCGAGCGGACTCGTTCGCCGTTGCTGGTAGTAGTGATAGTAGTAGCAGTTGTAGTAGTAGTCGTTTTCCTGCCGCTGTACGCGGCTGCAGGCGGCGGAGGCGAGCGTGCGTCGCACGCGAGAGAGGAAGAGAAAGAGAGAGCGATCGGCAACACTAAATCAGAGATCCGTAAACACGCGTTGCGACGTACGTCGTCGGTCTCGTCGGCCACGGAACATACAGCGTCGCGCGGAGCTGCGTGTGTGTACGCGGCGGCGCACACGTGTGCGTCCTGAATCGCGCGTCGCGCGCGGAACACGGCCACTAGCACACACAATGTTAGTTCCTCCAAATATTTTACTCGTAGAGCGACGCCGTCGCTCCGCACGGCTAGTCTCTCGTTCTCTCTCTCTCTCTCTCTCTTTCTTTGGAGAGCGCGCGGCAACAGCACGTGCGGCCGTAGAGAACGAACCGAAACCCTACCCTGAAGACGGATGCGGACGCACTGACTCCGAAGTGACGCGAACCCGACCGGGGAGACACGAGAGTCGACGGCAAAGTCGAGCCGATCGCTGCACCAGCAGGATACTGCGCGGAGAGAGGGCCACCGACCGAACGCCCGTCGGGGGCCGTTCGTGCGTCTCCGCCGTCACTCGGCCGCTGCGCTACCGTGCCCCCCGGTTCTCCCTATCTAAGCTCGCCGGTCCCCTGTTATACGCGAACGAACCGTGCAGCGTGGTGCATCATCTTTCCCTCTCGGAACCGAGAGCCGTGCGCCGAGAGAGAGAGCTCGAGAGAGAGAGAGAGAGAGAGAGAGAGTCCGTCCCGGACTCTACGGGTTCACGGCTCACGGGCTCGCCTATGTGTGTGTAGCGCGCGCGCGCATACGACGTTGATGCGCTGCTCGCGTGTATATGCACGAGCGAGGACGAGTGCGCGACTTCCTTCGTGCGCCGCGCGCTGCTCGTATCTGCGCACACCTGTGTACACGGGCGTGTGCACACGCGAGAAACGTCGTACATCCCCCTGTAGCGACCACACGCGCGGTGACGTCACGCTCGGGCGCCGTGTGGATAACGAGAGACGGCCGGCAGGATCCCTCTCTCTCTCTCTCTCTCTCTCTCTCTCTCTCTCTCTCTCGCGCTCTCTCCCTCCTTCTCTTTCTTCCTCCCCTCCCTTCTCTCCTCGGGCTCTTCGGGATTCACGACCACTTATTATCGGTCCGCGGCTCTCTCTTTCTCTCTCGGTCTCCACCTCGCCTTCTCCCGTCCAGGCGACTTATTGCTTTCTTTTCAAGCTGGTTACGAGCGATGAGAAGAAGAGAGAGACAGACAGACAGACAGAGAGAGAGAGAGAGAGAGAGAGAGAGAGGAGAGCGAGAGGCTCAGCTCGGTCACCCCTTCGACTCGTAGGTGGATTCGCTCTCTCGCGGCATTAACGACGTCTCGCGTAGGTACGGCACGACCGGTTCTTCCCCGAGACCTACCTCTTCGTATCGAGATCGAGGCACCGCGAGCGGGCTCGAGGACACGAGGCGGGCGAGTTCGACGATCCCGGGCTGGCGCGCGCGGGTCGGCGCGATAAACTTTCCAATTCGCGCGTCGTTGCTGGTAAACGTTTTCGCGCGTCTCCCGTTGCTGTCGCTGCGACCGATTCGCCGCCGGTAGTCGTTTCCGCCGATAAAGGCGTCTGCAAAAATGATCGTTTCGCCGGGCATAATTAAAATCGTCGGGCTCGAGAGAGGCGGATTAATAAGTAATAACATGTCGACGTCGTCGTCGTCGTCGTCCTCCTCCTCCTCCTCCTCCTCCTCCTCCTCCTCCTCGTCGTTGTTCGTCGTTGTCCGGAACACCTGTAAAGGCCTGCGGGGCCAGTTAAGCCGAGCGGCACGGGGGGGAATCTCCGCCGTAGAATCCCGGCTAAAAATACCATCATCCTTCGTACTTTCCGCCCCATCCGTTCGTTATCGCGTTGAAGAGTGACGGCGATGTAAAATGGAGCCGTCCGGTCTCTCGTTGTGAGAAGAGAGTAGCGCGTTAACTGTCCGCCACCGAATTTTATGCGTTTTCGCGGACGTCACAATGCGGCCGCGCGTTCGGACGTGTTCGCGGCGGCAGGCGCTCGTGCGAAAAATTAGTCGCGTCGAGAGGTGTCGTTTACGCGTCGAAAAAAGAACAGGACAGAAAAACTGGCAACTGACATATTTATCGCGGTCGTAAACCCGCCCGCGCTACGACACGACGAGGCGAATATTGCTATATTGTGTACACGCTGGCAGAATCTTTGCAGCTTCAAATTTGGTGGCATTCCGGGCTTCCTTTTTTTCTCTCTCTTTCACGTTGTCTCCTCCTTTTTACGCCTCCAGTCCAGCCTCCACGATCGGCGTCGTAGAGATCGACCGTCCGTAAACGGAGGCGCGACAAAGTCGCGCACGTTTGACACGCTCCAAATGGCCTTTTGTATTCCTTTTCGCTCCGTATTCTCGATTTACAAGGGTTGTAACAATGAGGACAGAGATACTTGGACAGGCGTGAAATTTCCCATGAATTAAAGTCCGCTGCGAGAACTCGTCGGAGAGGCGTCTACCTCCGAGTTTGACAGATTTGACACGCGACAACACGCATGCGCATATACGTCAATATGTAATTTATGCTCCTCTCCTCTCCTCTCCCTCTCTTTCTCTCTCTCTCTCTCTCGCTCTCTCTCTCTTTTTCTTTCTGCATGTCAAACGAATTCCGCGTTATATCGCGATCCGACGCCGGTCCGTCCAATACCTTTCTTTATTGCACGCACATGGCCGTCACTATGGATAAGTTCCTCGCGAGTACATACGTCCTCGACTTCCCTCTGA
The DNA here is from genome assembly GCF_003227715.2 of Harpegnathos saltator. Taxonomy (NCBI): domain Eukaryota; kingdom Metazoa; phylum Arthropoda; class Insecta; order Hymenoptera; family Formicidae; genus Harpegnathos; species Harpegnathos saltator. The sequence continues at coordinate 431,592 of NW_020229961.1, read as the reverse complement.
GAGAAGGTAATATCTCCGCAGTGTGTCCCCGATATCCCCCTCATCCCTACTCCGGCTGCTGGAGGGAGACACGAGACCCACGAGGGCATACGCTTTTCCCCGATGCACAAGCGAGAAAATGACGAGGGGAGGGGGAGACCGTCGGGGGTGGGCTCTCTCCTCCTCGCAGCGTGTCTACCGTTGGCGTTCGCGCGCGTCCACCTCGAGACGTCGTCGTTGCAAAGGAACACGACTACGGTCGGTCTAGGATGGGTTCCGATTACCGTTTCGCGAGGCTTCGACTCGGGACTTTCTACTACGGGCTCTAGACGGCACTCGGGTCGCGGAGACGCGGGCCCAATGTAATTCCCCGTACAAGCCAGGTGGTCCGTTGCAATCCTCTCGACTGGTAATCGGATCGAGAGTGGAAGACTCGGCAGAGTTTAAAGGTCATAACGCGAACACGGCCGACGCGCGATGAGGCAGCGCGAATTCCTTTTCGCGAGTTTGCGGCCGGTGTTTGCGCGGGCTTAGATCCAATTTCGCAGCTAGCCGCCGCCGCCGCGCCGCTACATGACAGCGGCCGCAGGACGCGATAAACCGACGCATCAGACGCGACGGTTTTATTATTTCAACCCTGGTGGACGCCGATGGTAATCCGACGCGTGTGTGAGGAGGTTAAACGCGAACGCGAGCGCGGGCGCGTTGAATCGCTCGAGGTCGACGATCGCGATACGAGAATCGCCATGGTCGAGCGAATGATAGATCGCCCGGCTAATGCGGTTTATCAGAATGCGCTATTTACAGGAGTGATTTACAAGCTGTAGAGGAAATTTCTTTCAGGGGCGATAAGCGGCCGGCGTAGCTCGGCCGTGGTAAAGCTTGCGCGACTCCATTTGCCTTTCAATTTATTATTTCCGTAACCGTCGCGCTTCGCATACTTCGCTGTCGGCGTATTTTACTCTTCGCAGTTTGTATACGGTCTTTTCGAAACGCGTATTATTCTCTCTTTATCGCTCGGAAAGCGCTTTATCGCGACGGCCGATCGACCGGCCAACCGTCGATTCGTCCCTCTCTCGAGCGCGTGTCTCTCGGATCCCGGAGATTGAAGTATCGACAAAATCGCGCCGCTCCTTGTTGCTCCTCACGGGGATGTTTCTCTCGAGAACGTGTCGCTTCGCAAAATTCGCGGCGCGCGAGTCCCTTCCAGAAACGATAGAGACATTGTTGTTGTTCCTGCGCGACGTTCGGCGAGACCAAGTTTCCGAGAGGGGCGGGGATACTCAATACCGTCGGGACGGGCAACGTGAGGGTGGTAGGGAACGGCTCCGAAGCATATTGAAGTCTACGCTGAGGTATTCGCCGCCCCTTGTGGATTTTCGGCAGCGTATCCCGCGTCCATTGTTGAGTCACGGTTGACAGTCGCGACGGCCAACGAAGCCAAAACAGAGATCCTCGGGGGAGGAGCCGGTTCGCAAAGGAACTGTCACCCAGCCTGAACTTCCTGCAACGTCGCTTTAGAAAGCTCCCCCGAAAAGCAATTTATCTTGAGAGAGGAGACCGGGAGAGCGACGTTAAATGGATTTTCCTTTCAGGGGTATTACGCGTTTTTATTCAACGTGAAATTAGCTTATAGACGTGTCCTTCGCGCCCGGTCGTGAGTGAATCGTCTTGCAGAGAGAAAGGCTCTCGGCTAAGAGGAAGTGGGATAGGAGGGAGGGGGGGGGAGGAGGAGACAGAGAGGGAGAGGGCTCCTTGACGACGACGACGACAGACGTCCCCCTGTCGTAATCCCAGTAAGATCGTAATTCGTAAGGCCGAATTTCTCCCGACGACGAATAACGCGCGTTGTCTCTCTCACGCGGCAGTCAATCGCGGGTCGACACGCGATGCCCCGCGTCGCCGCGTTACGTTTTTATCGCCGGCGAATCGCCGACGGTGGCGGGAACGTAATGACGAGAGGGGCGTGAATAAATTACTTAGCAGCTTGTTTAAAAATCTCACGATGTAAACAATCGCCGGCTCCGGCGCGAGATAGCGCGAGCGAGAGGCCGGGGGGATAGGGGTAGATTACGACTTCCTGTCACCTATCATTCGCGTGGTATGTGCTACATAATGCGTCGCGGAGGGACGCGGAGGGTGGTTGCGGCGGTGGTGGCGGTCAGGGTCCGACGAGAGTAGATAACGTCGTCGAATCGAACACTGCACGTTCCAGGTGCACTCGATGCGCTTTTCAGGTTCTCATAACAATGCGTCATCCTCGAGCACGCTCGGCTCGGCGGTGTTCGTCGTTCGAGTTTCGTAAACACGGACTGGCAGAAATTTAGTATACGCGACGTTGCCCGATGTCTCCGAGTATCGGCGGTGATGATACGAGATGGTTTCTCGGTGTCTCTTATTCGGCCCTTCTTTAAATAATATGACGACCGCTCGAGAGGGGCTCTCCTCGTGGTTTTTCGCGAGCGACGTTCCACGTCGAGATGATCGCGCGACAATGGTCCCTCGGCCGCGTGACGTGCGATGAAACTGTGCAGACGCTCGTCACATGCGGTCGTGCAAGGCGCACAAAGGAGTGTTTGCTTTCGAAGAAGTACGGTCTTGTTAAGTCTGCGCTCATCGTTTTGGCCGTGGAATAAAATTAGTATAAATTAAGTGCTTTCCAAACGAGACTCCCCGTGGAACCCTCATCATACGTGTGTTAGCTGGAGATGTTTCTTTTTTGAGCGCCACCGCCCACAAATTGATATTAGGGTCAAGTGACCAAGTTCCTTCGCTCGTTCGTCCGTTCCTCGCTAGTCGACGTTGTCGAGAAGAGAGAGGGAGGGAGAGGGGAGAGAGAGAGAGAGAGAGAGAGAGACGGAGAGAAGGAGAAGGACGAGCAAGGATATTGTATTCAGGAGATATACATGGGCTCTCCGGGGGTCTGTCGGCCATTTTCAGGACATGGTCTCTCACACGAGGTCTCTCCCTCTTGAAAGATACAGCGCGCGATACTTTTTGGCTTGCCTCTAGACACGACTTCCTTTCTATTGTTCGCTTCTGGAAAGCGTATGATCAGCCCCGCTGCACGATACGCTCTGCAGAAGTTTGCAAACTTCGTAACACGACCACCACCCCCTCGAACACATACGTCGCCGCGCACAATCGCGACTCGGATTGAACCGCGATTACACAGTGTCCGGTAGTAAATCGCAGGACAAATCGTTTCCTCCGCCCCGACGAGGGAGCGATCTTCTCGCGAGCAAACAAGTCGCGGGGGATATAATTTTCTTTGTTTTTTCCCTTCCTTCATAGCGACCTTTTCAAAGCGACGCGGCACGCTTGCGTGCACGTTTTCATGTTGTACGCTCCGTGCGCGTTCACTCGTACAATTTCTCTATAGCTAGCAAACTCGCACGAGACGCAAGTGACGTGCTGCGCGTCGCGTTTACGCGGAAGCTGTCGAAGAAAGTTGCCGTGGGCGAGAAATCTAATAAGAAAAATCCTTGACGAGCCGACGCGCTTCCCTCCGTGCACTTTTCCGATTTTGACGGAGCACCGCGCCTTCGCGCTTTCTCCTCTCCTTCCATGCCCGGCGCTGCTTTCGCACTCGTCGCGCGTCTGCAAAAATCGGTCGCCTCTCCACGGAGATACAAGGTTAAGACGATCACGCTGAATATCTCCGACTGTGAGACGATGAGACGCGTTCGGAAATGACGCGACGCGACGCGACGTGGCCGGAGAATAAAAGACGCTGATTCCAACAAATCTCGCGAGACGAAGGCTGACTTCCAAGGCGTAGGTAGCGTTGGCGCGCGAGCGAGCGAGTGAGCGCGAGCAAAGTACCGAGCAGTAACCCGAGATGAAAGGCACGGGCGAAGATGCCAGAGCGAGATTTAATAAGTGCCACGGGACACAGGTAGGCGACGTCTTAGCATTACAAAGCCGCCTACGGAGAGTCGGATTTCTTGCCGTTCTCCGATAATTCCGTCCTCGTCGGGCGTGCGCGCGCGCGCGCGCACCGTTGCTGCACGATCGTGTCCTCTTAACGAGCCCCGTGGGACGTGCATCCGCCCGGCGCGATCGATGTATCTTACCGAAACCTAGCGGTCCCCGGACGAGCCCCGTGCTCGGATTAGTCGCGAAAATGCGGGATCTACCCGATCCTATCTACGTGATCCATTACGGCCGTATCGACTCCTATCATCTGTGTTACTAGGCTGCGATCGGCTGCCACCCGCTCGCCTCGCTCCCCCCCCCCCCCTGTATCGCCCCCGTATCGATCCGGCCGACACAAAGGTCCTAATTATCAACAGACTTGTGTGCGGCGACGCGCACGCGATAACACCATCTACCTGGGCGTAAATATGGCAGAAACGTTTGACGAGACGAAAAGTACCCGGGAGATCGCCGGGAGGGAGAGTACGCGTCGCTCTTCCTACACTGAGAAAAAATTGTATTAAAATTGAACCATTATTTATTCGAATACAGCTGTGAACACATTTAACCGAATTAAGCGACTAATTTCTCAAATGAGATACAGCGGTTCTGAATAGCGGTAAAGCTTTTTTCTTGAATTTTAGATAATAATTGCTCGATTCAAGCACAATCGTATTCGAACAAATATTCCTTTAATTTTAACACCATTTCTCTCTCAGTGTACACACGCCCAAGGCGTATTTCGTGAGAAGCGCGTAATTCGCGTGCTTGACTCTTTATTAGTTGCTGTATATTCCCGGTGTGTCTCTCGCGATCGGATCTCCCTCCTCTGACGACGATTCTTACGGTCTCTCGGTGTTTCCGTTCGCCCTCGCGCGCGCGTACGCTCTCGAGTACTTTCGCAAATGGCAGTCTTCTCTTTCGGGCGCCCGGAAAGGCCACAGTTTGTTATCCGCCGACGGAATGCGAGTTCTGCCTCTGATCCGGTTCTCAAAGGCGTAAGAGTGTAAAAGCGACAAGTTTTCTCCGTTTCGCGCGGACAGAGAAAGAGTGACTTCGCGCGATCTTCGATATCTCGCTTGGTCCCTTGGCAACAGCGGTCGTCGAGCATGTGCTCCTCCGTGAGAGAGAGAGAGAGAGAGAGAGAGAGAGAGAGAGAGAGAGAGAGAGGGAAAGAGTGCTCTCCTTCGACACGTAGGATATATTTTAACGGTGTTCCCCGCTGCCATTGGCCACCCCTCTGTCAGTTTGAACGGACGTGGCTCTCGAGATCGCTCCGTGCTCTGGCCCTCCTACGTCGTAAGACTATGACTCTCTCGGACACAAGACCTTTAATTCACATCTCCATTTTCATGTAAAGCTGTATTCTATTTCCTGCGCCGGCTGACGTGATCGCGGACACTCGTTATACCGGTCCCCGAGGCCTCGCGGCCAGTCCAGCTTCTTTTCACAAATAATGTCCGCGGCGGCGGCGGCGGCGGCGGCGGCGGCGGCGGTTGCGTTCCCATCGGTTCGTGGAAAAATGTAAATCTCTATCTTGCGCAAGGAGCGCGCGTAATAAACTCGGATTGTCAATCAAAACCGGGCGCGATCGTATACCTGACTCGGCGGGGCTCGTCGCCGAGTGACGCGGCGTTTCGTTTTAATATGCGCCGCGCTTACGACGGCCGTCGTCGTGCGCGTCGCTTTGCCCGCATGTCGCCAGTTAATTAAAGAATTTAACGATAACGGTCGCGAGAGAGTAAATTAATTACATTCCGTCGGTAATTCCTTACGGGGGGAAATTGTATCGTGCTGTCGATGGTTTCTTTACACGACGCGCCTGCCGGCGCGCGATCCATCAGCGGCGGATAACGAGGATCCATTATGATCCATAAATCAGAATTTACATCGAGTCGGAGTGCGTTTATTTAGCATAACGTTGGACGTCCTAACGACGACGTCGCGCGGGGCGGACGCCGCTTATTCAAATTTATTTAATGTCGCAATAATTTAATAGCCCCGCTCGCGGCCGGGCGAATTAGTCGCGGACGCGCGCGCGCGTATGTTGAATCGCGAGATGTTTGCGAAAGCAAAGAAAAAAAAGGAGCACGCACCTTTTTCGTCGCGACGTAATTCGCAGCGGTATTTCGTACCGGTGGGATCTTTCAGTGCGCGTAAACCGTTGCGTCCGCCGAACAATGGACGAGCGCTAAAGCTCGCGGAGAGAGAGAGAGAGAGAGAGAGAGAGAGAGGAGGGAGGGAGAGAGAGAGAGAGAGAGAGAGAAAGAGGGACATCGGAAAAGTCGGCCTCGCGCGTACGACGCAGCAAAGAGTTAACGATGTTGACTTTATAGGATCGGCCGGATCCGCGCGACCGAGTATACTCGTACAGGCTAGCTCCTCGCGATATCTACAATCGACGTTGAATCGCCAGAGGAAACGCATTCCCGTCGGCTCGGAGGCGGCGGACGCCTCGTCGATTCCGCGGACTCGAGCGCGCGCGCTCGGCCGTAATAAAGTCGTAAGGGACGGCGCCCCGTAAATTCGACAGAATATTACGGTACGCGGCCGCCGTGCCCCTTTTCGTTTGCCGTAAGACCCGTGGCCGGGGTGATCAGGCTGAAATTTACCGGCGTCGCGTACGCGGTACTCTCATCGTACAAGCGTGGCGAGCGTGCGGCGATCGGCGCGCAACCGCCCTGCTCGCGCGCGTATATTTATCAGAGAAACGCGTCGATTCGCGCCGGTAACTACACCGCGGCAACACGGTATCCGCATCAGACACCGGGGATGGACACGGTGTAATCTTCTGGAACGCCTCTCGCGCCGCGGTCGTGCGTGCGTGCGTGCGTGCGAGCGCGGCCTGCCATTCGCAATTAATTTCGCCCGTCCGCCGACAGCCGTTTTACGCACTACATTTTTATATACATTAAAACAGTCCATTAACACAATCGCGCGAAAAATACGGCGAGCAAAAATGGCAATTTTATTACACGACTTTGCGTATTTTCGCGCGCCGACTCTGCGCAAGTCCGCTCGGGGTGCCGCTTGGCGCGGACGATCTTGATGATTGAGAGTCAATCGAAATGTCTGCGAGATGCGGCTGAAGGACACATCGGAAAATGCAGTTCTCTTGTTTGGACGCGTTCGCGTGATTTTCACCTGAGCGCGCTTCGATATCGATTTTCATGCGGATTTTCATGCGTTCGACACTGTCGAAGCGACTGTCGCTCGTCGACGTTCTCGCGGGAGGAGCCGGCCGAGAATCGCGTCGGCGGCAACACGGACGGCGTTGCGAAATGACCGCGAAATGACGAAAAGTCGTGTCGCCGTTTGTGAACGAAACAGGCACGCCGCGCCGGCACGGTAGGCGTGCGTCGCGAGATTATTCACTTTGGCATCCAGTTGGCGAAGATAAACCGCGCCTTATCTGCGCGTAAGCACGGTAGTCTCGGTGGAAGATCCGAACGGCTCTACGCGCTTATCTCAGGCTCCCTCCCGACGACTGGACATAAAGAAATCTCTGTATCATCGCGGGGCCCGCACGGTGGGCCCGTATTTACTTGAGCATCGCCCGGAGTCAGATAAATAACGATAAGGCCGGCAAGGTACGCGACACACGTCGCGCGAGCGTGGAGAAAGTCTCGCTGGAAATCTCGCTGACGCGATGCTGAGTGCGAGTTTAATGAGTAAGCCTGTGCACGCTCGCTCGCTCGTTTGCGATGATAGCCGGCTATCGTGTGATTTACGGCGACGTCTGACTTCAAATTGCGAAACGATGGCCCGCGACGATGAGATAAGCGTCGCGCGAGCGTGCAGTCGCGCGACACGCCGAAGCTGTCGGTATTTACAAGGCGCGCTCGCTCGCTCGCGCCCGCGAGTTCTTATAAATCCCGGGATTACGGTCGAAAGTTTTCTCTTCGACGCGGAAAAGTTGCCAAGTCGGCCCAAATCGCGTCCGCCGCCTCGGTAAGTCGCCTTAATTGCGCGCCTCCTCCGCGTTGCCCTTGCGTACGCGCTCGCAAACAGAGTCCCTTATTTATGGACCCCGCGATATTCTCCGATGAACTTTAAACCCACCTACGGGCCATAAATTCTGCGCGTCCGGAGTGCGCGCGCGCGCGAGAGAGAAAGGGAGAGAGAAAGATACGCAAACACACAACGCACAACGCGTTTCTTCTCCGAGGCCGGCGGCGCCGGCCAAAAGATTTCGGCGAGAATTTATTTGTAATCTCGCGCGCAGCCTCGTAAGCGTTTAGCATTATTCTCCCGCAGTCCTGTGAAATTTCCACTCGGCCTCCGCGGCTATTTTGGGAAACGCGTTGCGCGCACAACGCGCTGGTATATTTACGAACGTAAAAAACGATAGAAAAGCTCGCGCGTGTCTGCGTTTGAGCGGACGATGGAAAATCCAGCTCCGCGCTGTTATCGGCATACACACAAACGCCCTCCCCCCCCCCCCCCACCCCAGTTCGATTCGAAGGCACTTCCGGCGCACGGATATAATCACGGATAGTGACCTGATTTAGCGGTTAAATGTTACACAACTCCTTTTTGCGCCGGCAATTTTATCAATAGCCTGCACAAACTGCTGCGACGCCACGGGACAATAAGCATGCGCGAACAACATTTTCTTTTTTTATTCGCGATAACTCGTCTTGAACTTTCGCGAGCGATAACGCGCGCGTATTTATTGAGAAACCGTCCGGGGGTTCTCCGAGACGAGAACGAGAGGAAAACGACGGCGATTGCCGGCGCGGCGACGTCCCCGCCGGGATTTTGAGAGACGAGGTCGACTCGTCGAAGAGAATACACGAGAGAGAGAGAGAGAGAGAGAGAGAGAGAATAATTTGGGAAAGGTTCCATCCTGCCGGGCTGGAAAGTTTCTCGCTTCCTGAGCGAAGCGAGAGCTGACTCGCACGATATTCTTCGGGAGGAGATCTCTACGACTGTACACGTCGGGAGCGCGGTTACTCGCGCGTACGCGTCGCGCGGTGAAGTGAAAAATCCCATGAATTATTTAAGATCGTGCCCCGCGCGGGTCGCCGCAGTCACTGTTATTTTAATTCGTGGCATATTTTCATATTCAAATGTCCATAGCGCTATAGCGGACCCTTCGGGAGGAACGTCCATCTTCGATCGACGATGAATAGACATTATGTGTGTGTCTTCTCTTTCCCCCTGCCTTCCTTCCCTTGCTGTCCTCTTCCTTCTCCTCCTCCTCCTCCTTCTCCAGCGAGACCGATCCCTCTCCGCGCGTTCCGCGCCACGCTGCCTCCGATGATGGTCGCGCCGGCTTCGTGCGGCAAGCGGAAGCGAGGAGAACGGTCTGGCCGGAGGAGAGCGAGAGAGAGAATCGTAGAATGTGCGAGGGAAAGAACGACAGAGAGAGAGAGGAGAAGAGAGAGAGAGAGAGAGAGAGAGAATTGACGCGCGGCGAAGAAGCGCGCGGTGGACGATGGAACGTTTCATATTCACGAGGCGTAAAAACAATCGTGTAAGTGAGCGCGCCGCGCTAAATATAAATTGGCCGCTGGAAAAGTCGATCGGGAAGTTTACACGGGTTTACACAGGTCGCGATGTTATCTGAAGCGCGCTGACGAGTAGGATTGTGCGCGTGCACATGCATAATTGACAGAGCTTCCGTCTTGGCGGAAGATCCATCCGGGAGGTGTGAATTTTCAACGCGCGGCCTCTTCGGCACGCGCGCGACGCGTTCTCTCCTCTCGCGAATAACGCGCGCGCGCGCCGCCTTCCTTCGCCGCGGCGCTTTCGCACCACTGGCCGACAAATCGATCCCGCGCGCGACTGTCCCGGAGCAGCGACACGCCACCAGATGCCTGAATTCTATTTCTGAAGCGGGCTACTGAGCGCGCGCGCGTTGAAGATATCGACGCGCGACGACGCGAACGCGACGCGACGATTCCACGCCGGGATGTCCGCGAAATTCGAGACTTGGATTAACTTCCCGGTGTCGCGGCTCTCGGGGCGCCTCTCCGACTTGTCTCTTTCGCGTTTAAGGGGATCGATTAAGTATCGCCGGGAAATTCGAGACACGGAATAAACTGTTACACGACACCGCGCTGTCACGTCGGGCTGTCGCGGGCGAGCGCCGCGAGAGATTTTCACTCTCTCTCTCTCTCTCTCTCTCTCCTCCGAGGTAGCGGCGGACCTTGCAGCGACGTATAAAAAATACGAAGAAAACGAAAAGAATTACTGTCGAAATCGGAAACCCGAGATATGTTCGCGCGCGTCTCCCACGACGCGCCGCGTTCGCCTGGCTTTACGAGTCTTATAAATCGTCGTTTTTTATCGTCGTTTTTCTCCTCCTCCGTATCGGCTTGCGAATATCGCGCGCGAATAGCGCTCGCTCTCTCCGTCGCGTATTAATATTCATATTTTGCGAGATTCCTGGAATCCTTGTCTGTTATGAAGTATCAGGGACGAAGAACGGACAACAAAAAAAATGGTTGTTTAATTACGACGTGATGTTATTCTGAGAATTCTTCTCGAAAAATCAATTCCAGCGTCGTCCGTCTTTTTACATCGGACGTTCCGTCTTATCGCGAGCGATACGAATGAGGTGTGCGTATTTAAATGGGGGCTTTCCGTGAGGCTCTTTTATCTCGACGAATTCTTATCGTCGCCGCTTGTCGCGTGAGATTTGCGTCGGCGCGCGTAATAAACGCGTCATGATCCATTTTCCTCTCTATTTCTCTCCCAGCCTTTCTCGCTTGGAATTTGTCACAGTACGGATCGTAAATGTGAATTATCGACGTTTGCTCTGCTCGCCTCCATTTGATAATCGTACCGAACGGATGTAATGGCGTCAAGTTCAGTAGCGCGATTAGCGATTAACGTTCCCGATTAGCGTGCCGGTAATCTCCCTCCGCAACGGACGACGGCTAAAATTGAAATTTTTATCAAGAACCACAAGATATGCACACGTGAAACCGGCTCCCGCACTGTCTACAGAGAGAGAGAGAGAGAGACAGAGAGAGAGAGAGAGAGAGAGAGAGAGAGAGAGAGAGAGAGAGAGAGAGAGAGAGAGAGAGAGAGAGAGAGAGAGAGAGAGAGAGAGAGAGAGAGAGAGAGAGAGAGAGAGAGAGAGAGAGAGAGAGAGAGAGAGAGTGCCTTTCACGCACGACGTTCCAATTAATTACAACCGATTTTCGCCAACTATCGAGAAATGTTCACCGTCAAGCCTCGGGGAATGGGCTGTTTCGAACGAATTGAAACGGTTATAATGAAAACCCGCCGGTGTCGAGGGGCCAACCTGACAAGAGCTCGCTCGGCGGACGCCCAGCGGGGTAGGACGCGCCATGTCCTGGACGAGAGCTGGGAGTGTCCGTGAGACGCTCGCGTAGGATCAACTGCTTGAATGTATAACGAGACGAACGCGAACGCGACGGAGAAAGGACGGGAGGTGCGAGTCCGAGAGGAGGATGGCTGATAAAAGAAGGGACCAGTGGCCGGGAGGCGCGCGCGCGCGCGCGTCAGACGAGGACCAAGGAAAACAGAAAGAGAAGGTCTCTCTCTCTCTCTCTCTCTCTCTCTCTCGAGGGTCGAGAGAGAGAGAGAGAGAGAGAGCGGGCCTGTAGAGGAGATCCTATGGGGCCCCATGTTCGCTGTACGCCACACGCTGAGTGACTTATGACAAGCGATATCGCAGTGGTTCTCATGGGCAAAGCCCAGCCGCGCGCCGTCGCAGCGCGTTGCGTGCGCATGCGCGCGCGCGCGCGATCCTCTCTTGCTCCATCCCTCCCTCTCTACTTGCCTAAGACACGTAGCTGGATTTATTAGTGTCATTAGCGGCGGTATGGTTTTATACATAGGAGGCAGCAAGGCGAGTCTCTGGGTTCCCCGTTGCCGTTTCATCTGCGCGAGACCGGGAGACTTCCGACTCGTCGTAGATCCGATTACGAGGCATCGTTTCGGTCGTGTCAGTCGGTTTCGTGAAACGGGACACTCGCCTCGCCTCAGCCTGGATAGCGCGCGAGAGGTGCTTGGTAAACGTCGCGGAAGATATATGCGAGTGAAAAACGTACGTGACATATGATATGTCGACTCTGTTGGCTCGAAAGAAACAGCGACGGTTGCTTGACCGCCGCCCCGCGCCCGCGCCGTGTCGTGTCGGCGACACCTTGCGCGTTGCGTACGAGCAGGTCGTCGTCGCGCGAGGGCGCGAGGGGCGGGGAGGGGCGGGACGCTGCGCCGAAAAGAATAGAAACTGCGAGGTATTAAAAGTGCATTATACCGCGATGACGAGTGGCGAAGCTGGCAGTGAGACGCCTGGCAAAAGGGCGCAGGGCGATAAATAAACTTTGCTCCCCCCGTCGCGCGGGGGCATTAAGATGCAATCTCGCTCTATAACTTCCCGCGGGAAGCTCCGACTGCGTAATCACCTCTCTCGCTGCTGGCGGGGACATTTTTCAGCCGCGGCCGCGCGCTTGAATTCGTCCGTGTTATTAACATTGCCTCTCCTCGCGGCGAGATTCATGGCTCAATCTTCGGCCGCGCCGATTAATCTCGGGGATCGTGTAAAGATTTATAAAAGAGGATAGATGGATAGAGAGGGCGAGAGCGAGAGCGAGAGAGAGAGGAGAGACAAAAAAAACACACACATAACGCGAAACGCGCGCGCGCTCTTACCACGGAGGAGGCCCTCTCGTTCTCCGGTTTCCGACGAGATACGAGGAGACGCCGTGGTCTCGGCTCTCGTCATGGCCGATCGGGCGCGAAACGCGCCATACGGCGAACGGCGAACGGCGTCGGCCGTGCTTTTCGAAACAGTCTCGAATTCGAACGGCGAATCTCTCTCTCTCTCTCTCTCTCTCTCTCTCTGTCTCTCTCTCTCTCTCTCTCACTGGCGCTGCAGACGCCGTTTGACAAATGCGACCCTCGCGAGACCCTCGTTTTATGGGCCTGCACTCCGCTACAAAGGGGTAACGAATCGCTCCATTGAATCGCCGTGTCTCGAGTTGAAATCCGGGAAATACGGTCGCCGTAGAATGCGAGACAGCGGTCCTCGAGAGCAGCCGTGACGGAGCAGGAGAGGCGCCGTCAACTCGAGGGTAGGCGTAGAGTCTCTCTCTCGTTCGTGCTTCTGAAACCGGTAGGCTGCGGCGTTTTGACGGACGACGACGACGACGACGACGACGACGACGACGACGACGACGCTAGTGGCTGTCGTTACGGAATCGTAGCCGTGGAATTCTACCTGGCCTCCTCGAAACGGCTCTCTCTCTCTCTCTCTCTCTCTCTCTCTCTCTCTCTCTCTCTCTCACTCTCTCTCTCCGTCGATCCCGATGTTTATCGTGCGCCCGCATGCACCCTGGGAACCCGCGGCGAGAGATATACCTACGTCCCTCTTGTATCGCGCGTTAAGCATCGCTTAACGAGAAACAGTGGGAGTGAGACGTCGCTCGTTGGCGCACCGTGGCGGCGGCGCTTGACAGGCCTCTCTCTCTCTCTCTCTCTCTCTCTCTCTCTCTCTCTCTCGCCGGGCTCTCTCGCTATTAAGTTTTTCAGAGACGCGAGTTATCCCCTCGAGATGCGAGCGACCGAGACAAAAACGTTAACACGGGCTGTCCGACGGAAAAGATCGAGTCCCAATTTCTCCTGGTGTAAAAGGGGATTCGTGGTGGGCGCTACGAGCAGCGACGAATCGATACAAATTACCGGCTATCGGGCCGACCGAAGGGACCACCGAACCGGCGGCGTGGCGCGGGGTCGATCGTTCGACGGTGGTCTACCGTGTAAATTCCTCCTCTACGCGTCACATAGTAGTCAGCCTCGTGTAGGCGACGCTTATAATAACTCTCTCGCTTCAGCGAAATGGCGTCTTTATTCCGTGAGGCCGAACGTAAATTATAATTCTCCGATACCCCGGCTGCGCGCGGGGAGGCGTGGTAAATCCGAGCATCTTACTTTGTACGCGGAGAGGTAAGAGAGCAGAAATTACTACCCATCATAAATCGGACGACATTATAAATCGGAACACGCTCGGCGGGAGCAGCAAGCCGGGGCTGATGTCGATACCGTTAACGTCGTTAACGCTGTCCGATGTTAATCGCCGGCCTTGCGCGCGTACCTCTCGAGCGGAGATACGCGGCCGTCGTCGTCGTCGTCGTCGTATCTTGGCATTCCACGTCGCGCAGAGTCCTGGCCGGGGAATTGTTGGAGTGTACTCGACGGGACGGGACGGGACGGGACGGGACGGGACGGAACGGGACGGGACGGGACGGGACGGTGTGCGTAGGCCAGGCTTTTGAGCGAGGCTCACTGCTCGGGAATTATGAAACGCGCACGCCAAGTGTTTTAAGGCGCCCCTTTCGTTTACGCAGCCGTAACAGAACAGGTGGCCACAATTGGCCCGCTCGTTCCTCTTCCCAATTACAGCGTCGGCCGGTTGCCGGGAGGCGCCGCCGCCGCCGCCGCCACGGACGCCATCGCCGTTTATTCGCTCGCCCGTGCGAGCGCGCGCGCGCGCGCGCGCGCGCGCCAATTAATTTCGTTGGCGGCCCTTTAATCCGCGATACTTATTACGCTTTAACGCCATAGCTGTCACGTCGCGTCTTTGAGGTCCCGGCGAATTTGCCGAGCGGCCGAGTATTTGTTCGAGGATTCTCGACAAGTAACTCGGATCGGCTTTATTCGCGCGCGCGCGCGAGCGTATACTTAGCCGAGATTGTAAGTTATTATAGTCGGGCGCGTGGACGCAGCACGAAGAAGCTTTCATTATGAATATTCAAAGCGCTCGATTAATAGAAATACTTTTTTGCCGTCGCCGCGGACCTCCCCTCGGATCTTTCAGCGTTAACCGGCCCGGTAATTAAATCTCGTATATTAAACCTCGCAGGATAAATGGGCCGGGAATTACTTGAAGATTGATGCCCTGTTGCGAATACATGATCTATGCGCGTGTGTACAGGGGATATGTAAGATACACGTTACAAGTTAAAACACACACGCGATTGTCTCTTCTTTTCCTCATCCATCCGTCGGAAACGCCGCGCGTACACCGAGAGAAAAGTATATGACATTTGGAACTATAATGATATAGTAACTAATATCATATTTATAGCAAGTATTACCATAATATCGGTAATAATTACGATATAGGCATGGTATAACCAACCATGCAATATTTTTACTAAGAATTATAGTAAGTTAAACTGAAATTATTGTATGAATACAAATATAAAATGGTAGGTGAAGTAACTCTTTTATGTATAGTCAATATTACCAGAATATTTGCTAAATGATGACAGATGTGACTATATGAATATTAAATCTCACTATATTTGTGAATGACCATATGAAATTACCATATATGTGGTAAAAAGTAACCAAACAATTATTTAAGACATTCATTGATTATATATCTGTGTTTATTCTACTATACTTTGCAGGTTCCACGAACTATAAAAATATGGTTGACGCCAAAATCAACTATAAAATATAGTGAGATCATAGTTAATTCAACTATATTTTTTATCAGTGTACTCCTCGCGCGGTTGCTCCCTCTCTCTCTCTCTCTCTCTCTCTCTCTCTCTCTCTCTCTCTTTCTTTCTCTCTCTCTCGCAAATCGCCGCAGAGAAAACGCAAACTCACTTTGCGGCCTGGGCGTCGAGAAGCGAACGGTTCTACCTAAAATATTACGCGCGCGGACAAGCCGCGCTCCAGATCGGCTCGGGAAAATAATCCCGCGATCCCCGGAACGCTCATAGTAATTTAAGCGATATAGCGTAACGCGCGGCCGGCGCGGCGTTTATCGGCCAGTCGGTCCGCTATTGAAATAATACGACGGACGTTGCTGCCTGACGCACGCCCGGGGGGCCTCCCCCCCTCCCCTCCGCCCTCTCCCCCTGGAGAATTCCGCGAATTGCGAGGCAACGTTATACGACAACCAATTACTGCCGGTTAATTTGTTGCATCGCCGGTAACTGTTCGCTAGCGCGCACGTGAATCACTCGCCGTGATATCTCCGCTTCGGAGGGGAGTCCTGGCGATTCGCCAGCCTCGGGGCCTCCCCTCCCTCCGGCCGCCCGCCTGCCTGTCCGTCCGTTCGTCTCTGTCTGTCTTCCTTTCTCCCCCGCGCGGCTGATTCGCGTAGCGTAAGGGCGTAGCTCCAATCGACCGTGGCTGATCGGACCTGCCGACCGACGCCCCGTATATATCGAATGTAATGTCGGCAGGAAAACGCGTAACTCCGTGAAACTCCGTCGTCGGCCGGCGCGGCGACGGCCGGGTCGACCGACCGACCGACCGACCGACCGACCGACCGACCGACCAACCGACCGACCGATCGGATTGAGTTACCATCGGGGACGAAGGGACGCCCTTTCCGGGCCACTTGTGGTTCTTCGTTCACACCTCGTCCCTCCGCTAACCGCGCGGTAAAAGGACTCTCGAAGACGCGAGACAGCACAGCGCGATAGGTGAAGGGTGAGAGCGAGCGGTTGCCGCCATCGCCGCGGGGGTGTGAGCCGAAGGGAGGAAGAGCGTAAATTGCGCTTCGGGAAGCCAGCGCTGGGATTCGCGCCGGGCCACCCCTTCCCTCCCTCACTCCCTCGTGCAACGGCAAATAGTATTTTGTAATTTAATTCCCGAGACGCGCGTAACAGCGGAAAAGTGGCGACAGTAACATGCGCGCTGCTGAGAGCTTTTTATAAAAGCGCGCGCGGCGCGCTGGACGGCGTTTTTACTTGATATTTCTGCGTGATCTCTTTTTTTCCCTGCAATTTCCTCCTTGTTTTTCTCTCTTTCTTTCCTCCTTCCTTCCACTTCGGGAGCGGCGGCTATCCAATCTCGGCGGCCGGTGCCGCAATTCCTCACCACGCGAGTCTCCACGCGACGCTCACCTCATGCAACGCCCTTCTCGGCCGGTCCCTAATTGCACGTGTCACGCTGATCGATCACACCCTTCGCGGTGAATGCGTATTTTTAACGCGCCGAACGAGCGACGATGACTTTCCAGTTTCCAGGCCGGATGCCGGAAGTTCGCGTTTTATTGCGTCGTTAGCCGCTACGGGGAATCGAGGGAGACAAACGCCAGATATAAATTTCCAGCCAGATCGATTCGACCGCGTGTTCAAACTGTGTTATATACGCGACGTACCATCGATATCCCTTTGGATTGGATTATCGAGCAGGTTCGTATCCACGACATTAGCGGGAATCTCGAAATATTTCCAATCAGGGAACGGTTCGAATCGACGACGTCCCTTAAATCCGAACGTCACACGCGAGAGGCGCGCATCAATTGCCGGAAGAAAAGACGTTTCGTCGATAACACTCCGCCCGATAAAAATTTAATGGGACTTTGAATTCGATCGGAGATGTTTCGTTCGAGTCCTGATCGCGACGGAGGGAGCCGAAACTCGTCGCAGCGCGTCGCTGCAAACCGCGCGGGTGCCACCTTCGCTTGACGCGCTCGCTACCGGGAATCAAATGTTCCACTTGGACGATCTATTCTCGCCGAAGTTTATTTAAGCGACACATACCACTACGGAATCCCTAGCGCGGCGTGCGTACTCACCGCCTCTCGTCCCCGCCGTGACTTTAACGGAAAGTTCGTTGCCCCTCGCGACTCGACGCGAAGCCCCCTCGTCGGCACCGCTCGCTCGCTGGCGCGCAGAGACGGAGATAGCTGGAAATTCTTTGGAATATTCGTCGCGGCTTTGTCGCGACTTGTCGCGACAAATCGTTAGCTACCGCGGCAAAGTGGCGGGCGCATTGTTACGGTCTCTTCGGCGCAGTGTGCGCCGCCGAGGCGAAGCGACGCGGCGAAAAGTCCCGACGAGACGAACTCGGACGGCGCGTCGCGCGCCGTCGAGGGCGGTTTGGGAGAGGAAGGATCGCCATGCCGCGCGCCGGCGAGCGAAGACGAAGACGAAGACGAAGCGGACGTCGTTATTCTTTTCCTCCCTTCCTCTCTCTCTCTCTCTCCTGTTTTCCCCTTCCCTCCTCTTTCCTTTACGCCGCGAATTCGCGGAACGGCTGAATCCGCGTGTTGCTGACTTTCGAGAATCGACGATCGTCGTCGCTGACGACGACGACGACGACGGGCGCGGGCTCGCCGGCGCGGCAAAGGGAGGAAGAAGTACCGCTCGCGGTAGCATGGAAAAGGAGCCGCCGTGGGCTAAGTGAAATGGCGCGTGCCCAGTGGATTTCACGGTGCGTTAGTTACGGGCGCTCCCTGTCGCTACCTTGCACCCCTTTTCCTCGCTCGCCCACCCGCAACCCTGTCCTCCCGCCCGCGCCGCTCGCCTTTCCACGTCGTCCACCATTCGTTCCTCTTTCACGATCTACTTCTTCATCGAGCCGCGCTTTATGCGCCGCTTCGGCATGCGCGCCGATAAATCGTACGCGCGCGCAAGGTCGCTTCACACGGCGAGCGACGCCGGTCTCGTTCGACGGAACAGTCGCAAGCGAGGCGACGTACAATAGATCGGTCAAACGCCAGCGAATCAATCCCTTCCCATCCCCCCTCTGCCCCTCCACCGTTTCAAACGAGCTAGCTCTGATGGATGAAAGACGGGCGATCTACGGAACCGCGAACGTCTCTCTTTTCTCTCGCGATACGTACAATGTGTCCGCGCTGAATACCACTTTCGGTACTTTTCCCTCCTCGTATTCACTCTCTCTTCCCATTTGCGCAGAATGTTTATCGTCGAATTTCTATAGCTTCGACTGAGAGTCGTCAGGCTGAATATTCTCGCGCACAGTCTCGACGAGTCGTCTGCATTCTTCATCTCGTGTGCTCCCACGTGATTCTGTCTCTCGCAGAGGAAAATATCAGTCATGTATTCTACGTGTCCTCTCTCTCTCTCTCTCTCTCTCTCTCTCTCTCTCTCTCTCTCTCTCTCTCTCTCTCTCTCTCTCTCTCTCTTTCTCTCGCGCTCTCTCCCTCCGCCCCACCCTCCCTCTCTCTCTCTCTCGACGTAACTCGACGCTGGAATTCGTAATCGGCTGTCGGACACGGCGTTCATCCCGCACGAAGCGATTCCACGGAAGCGCGCGCGGACGTTTCATTACTTTATTGCGGCTCGGTAGACGATCTATCCGACGAACAACGAGACAATGAGACACGTGCCGCGCGTATAAATAATGGCAATTTAACCTCGGTTACGAGATACCTATCGTTCGTTTAGCAAGCAGACACGCTGCAAGGTAATCGCGCGCCAGGACCTAACCCGACAAGAGGGACGCAGCGCGCGGGCGGGAGGGCGAAGAAGGGCGAGGGGCAGAGAACTGTAGAGCGATTTCGAGTCACGAACTCGGCGTCACGGAGGAGTAACATCGGCCAGAAACACGGAACTGACGGAGCGATGTGAAATATCTTTCGCATGAGAGGATGCCTACTTTCGTTACGAAGGCACGTAAATGGAAGTCATTAGAAACACGCGGTGGAAAATGCGCGCGAGGAGGGCTCTCCGGTTGTCTTGTCGGCGTGAGAAAGGCACGACGCGCGCGCGCGCGCGCAGCGAAAGAAACGGAAGAAAAAAAAAAAATAAAAATTACACACACACACACACACGCGTTGTAACACGGTGTCGATGATCGAGGAGTTTCGGGAAATTCGCGGAGCGGTCCATCGGAGTGGTTTTCGTGATAGATCGCGCGGCGAGCGAGATTGCTGCGAATCCCTCCGAGAGCGAGCGATTCGCGTTTTTCGGCCGACGCAATCACAATGTCGAACATCGCCGGTCGCCGCGTCGGCCGACGGATATGATGCATCGCGCTCGTGATATCGATGACGCTGTATTCCCGGCCATCTATCGCGCAGATTGGATGCGCGTCGCAGCTGGAGCAGTTTGCGCGTCGCGCAAAGTCAATTTCTTAACCCGAGCCGGTGCAGTCGAACGGCGGGCGATGCAGTGCCGGCCGCCGCGCGCGCGCGCGCGCCTCATCAATATGCGTCACGATCGGCCCGGATTCGTCGTGTCGTCCGAAGCCGGCTCTACGAGCGCGCGCGCGACGTACCTGTCGACGCACAAAACTAATCTGGCGCGCCTAAAGACCCGAAACGACCTAAAGCACCTTTTCAGCGTTGCTGCCTGAGATCCTGTTTTGACAAGGATTTACCCACTTTCGACGCGTCCTAATCTCTCGCGTCTACTCGTGGAAGCCTCTTTCCGTACGAAAACCGTTGTCGCTCGGTCCGCGCCGCGCCACGTAGACGTAGACGCGCAACAATACTTTTACACGGGCGCGATCGATGCGCGCTCGGCTGCCAAAGGCGGCTAGCGGAGATCCGCTAGCCGGAGAGATAGATAACCCGGCCACCTTCGACCGTTCCATGAGAGACAGGTTGAGTGACGTTCTTACTCTTAGGAAAGCGAGCGGAAAGAAGTAACCGGTAATCCATTTTGATAAGTGAGAGCTTAGCCGTTATCGAACCTTTATGGAGAGCGCTCGGGGAATCTGCTTCCTCCGAGAATCCCTCGCTCGCGGCTCGTCTCGCGCGAGATTGAGACGTTCGAGCAATACGCGTGTATCTGTGTGTCTCTGTGTATCTCGATATCCTTTCGTTGAGGAGATGTCATTAATCGATGCCATCAAACGTCTCCTCCTCCTTCTGCTCCCCCTGTCTACAGCGCGTGCTTAAGTTCGCTTCCTTGCGCGAGAAGAGAGGAAGATACGCGAACGGCATTCTATTACACACCGCCAAATGACTTACCTCCAAACGAGAGAGAGAGAGAGAGAGATCCAGATATGCATCTCCCTCCTCCGCTTATCAGTCGGCGCAATGCAATTACGTAAGCGGGCGACGCTTTTTGTGCGTCGAGTACGACTCTCGGCATCTGAGCTCCGATCGCACTAAACGGCGATTCGCATTCGAGGCATACGTCCGGCTCGAGATACCTTGAGCTAACGGCTTCGCCGCCGCTGCCGTCGCCGCCTTTCTCAGCCGGCCGCAGCTGGGGTGCGTCCGCCTTCGCGGCATCGAAAAAACGGGAAAAGTCAACGAAAAAATGCCGAGGCTGGCGCTTGCGCGCGCAAGAGGACGATGTTTCATCGGCGGAGACCTGCCTCGCGGCATACGAAAAAAGCCCGTGGAGACGCGGCGTCGAATACTAATTCTAACCGTTTGCGCGGACCAGCGGAGAGACAAAAGACGCGGCGGGAAGGGCGCGGCAGGACGACGTGGCCGGACGCGGAGTTAAGAACGATCGCGAAGGCGCGGACAAGCGACGCGCCGGGGAGGAGCAGAGAAGCGCGACTGCGGCGCGGCGTGAATTTGCATGAAAATGCTTGGAAACTCGCTGGCGATGATTTCTCCGGGCGATGCCTCTCTCTCTCTCTCTCCTCTTTCATACAACTGTCTTTCTCTCCCCCAAGCGGTGGCGTTTGCGAGCGCTACCGAAATTCCGGCGTCGACGTCTCGCTCTCCTAGCTGACAAAAGCGTCGCGCTCGCGTATCGAGTTCTAGGAGCTCGCTAGCTCGACTTCGATATGTATAATACATACGGGAGTGCGTTTTTTAACGAGCGTGGCCATGTCTCTCGCGACGCCGTCACGGTGAATTTATGCTCGTGCCCGAGTGCTCAGCGGTGTGCGTGACCGGTTTACCCTTTGACGTGCGTTAATGGCGCTGCCGGAGCAACACGGGACTTCGCGCCCGCGCCTCTTAGCTCGCGCCAGCGCTTTCGATCGTGAGACGAGGTAGAGCTGAGCTTCTCTTTCTCTTTCTCTCTTTCTCTCTCTCTCTCTCTCTCTCTCGCTCTCTCGCTCTTCCTTCACCGCGGACGAATCGCGGCGAGTCGCGGCTGCAACAATGTCAACCTATTTCCACGCGTTCGTCGTTACGTCTCCCAATCGTCACCGACGCCGAGAGCACGTGGAAAGAGAGAGAGAGAGAGAGAGAGAGAGAGGGGGAGGGAGGGGAAGGGAACTTCACGCCTCACGTGAAACGAGAGCAACGCGAAGCGTCACGACCGCGCCACGCGCGTCGTTGCCGCGTTATCCGCGTCCGATACTCTGCCTTGCGATTCTCACGCGGCTTTCATCTGACGGTCGAGTCATACATCGCGCGCATTCGGAAAATATCGATTTCCATCCACTTACTCACAGCACAGTGTTTTCGCGATTTGCATAGAACGCGCGGCCCTCCTCGACACACCCTCGATCGCTCCTGCCGTTCGCGATAAGTGTCAAACGTGTTTTTTTTCCAAAAAGGGAAAAAATGAGATGCGCCATGTGCGCAAGCGGTGTGCGCGCGGATCGCGACAGCCCGTGTACCGCGTGTAGACGACAGCTTGCGGTGATCCGCATAATTCTACTCCGCGAATCGGCCAAATTCATCGCTGGCGAGAAATTTCACGAATTTGCCGTCGGTGAATTGCCCGGGAATACTGCGAGTAGAGACGTCCGTCTTTATACCCCGATGAGAGAGCCGCAGCGCTATTACGAGCGATCGATACTTGTGCGCGCGGCGGGAGATTCCGGCAACGTCGGGTCCATGGATATTCGGAGCGAGTGCCGCGGACAATTGATGCCAGATTAAGACGCGTATCAGTCAGTCAACGCGCGGACGGTCGGGAGGAAAGGGGCGCGCGCGCGATTTCTGATCGCGGAAATTGTGCCAGGATTATTCGCGGATCCCCGTTTCCCGGCGACGCGCTCTCTTTATCGGCGCTTCGTGTATCGAAGCCGGTACCGCGTCTTAATAGTAAGGGCGCAATAAAGCCACGCGACGGCGGTGTTGGAGATGACGGCGACGGATGGTGGATCGAAGAGAGAGAGAGAGAGAGAGAGAGAGAGAGAGAGAGAGGGGGAGAGAGAGAGAGAGAGAGAGAAAGAGAGGAGGATGAACGTGACGCATCCCGAAACCGGCGGAAAGGATCAGACGGGATTTCGCTTGGCGTCGGAGGGGGTGGGGGTTGCGCGCGACGGCTCGAATGGCTGATATTATACCCCCGGGCGGTAATTCGTATCGAGTTTTCCGCGCTGCCCGGCAACTCGATCGGAAACGCGATCAGGACGGCGAAAGTAATCTTCGGCCGCGTTCGGGCAGGATCCTACGGTAAACAATCTACCGGCGTTCGCCCGCCGTGTTTGCGCGCGAGGGAGGCCTCTTCCAAGGGCGTGGGCCCGGGTTTTTCCCGAATTTTTCCTCGCCTCCTCGCGCCGCCCCATCGGCGTCGAGAGATCAAATACGACCGACCGATAGTTGACGCAATTACCGCCGTCGCGCCACGCCGCGCCGCGCCGCGCCGCGCCGCGCCGCGCCGGGCACTCGCGCCTTCGAGCACACACTCACGCCCGCTGGCATCTCCACGAGAGAGTCCGCATCCGGTTATACGCACGTCGTGGCTAATTCATAAATGAGTATCGATCCGACGGGGCTGCTGCTTAGAAACGACCTCCCGTTGCCATCGAGGCCATCGTCGGATGCCGTGTCGTTTGCGAGCTGAATTCACCGAGACGGTTGACTTACGAGTTTCTTCACACATCGCACGTCCGCTTCACGATCCGCGTAGCGTACGTGACCGTAACGGCACACGTCCACGGTGAGCTTATAAATAGAGATACGACGAGAGAGAGAGAGAGAGAGAGAGAGAGAGAGAGAGAGAGAGAGACGACACGATCGATCGTATCGAAAACACGCGAGTGTCCGCGCCGGCCAGTCTGATGAAAGCGCCAACGGCGCGGCGGGAGCGTCTCGTTAGGCGGCTGCTGCGAGCGGTTGCCGATCGCGACGAGCGACGGGAAATGAGCGGAAAATGCAGACCGACCTTGACAAAAGACGACTTGCCAGCCGCCATGGCTACAGTTACGGCGCCCCGCGGAGCGACGTTATTATCTCGTCGATTGAGGGGCAAGTCAAAGTGTGTACAAGACGGCCGACATATCGGACGATAGTCAGGCGGCGGGGGGGGGGGTATTCCCCGAGCGACAAATGGCAATTTAACACCGTCGACCGTCTCGGTCGATATTCGAGCGACCCTTTGACTGTCGACGCTAATGCACGGCCTGCCCTTTATTTCCTGCTGTCACACCGGCCGGCGCGGCGCGCGGCGACACGACCCTCGGCGTCCGCGTTGCGTTCGGCCCGGAGAACATCGCGCGTTTTCGAGCGCGGACGCCCACACGACGCGCCGTGCTACGTCGTGTACACGTCGCCGAGAAAGGGGGAGAACGTTGGTTGACGAAGCGGAGGAGGAGGGGGGCCACGCCCCCCTCTGGCCGAAAGATTTAATTACGAATTAATTGTGATGTACCGCGGCGGCTAATACCGCCGGTAATTCCGCCGGTAATTCGAGGAACGCCCCGGCGGTCTTGTCGCTATTTTCCTACCCGTCCGCCGCGCCGAGAGAGATTCTCTCTTTCTCTTTTCTCTCTCTCTCTCTCTCTCTCTCTTTGCTCTCGCGTCCAGCGCTGCCAGTGTCCGCGGGAATATCCCGCCGCGATCTCTCGCGAAACGAGCGAGCGATTCTGTTCCGTTCTCTGCTCTCTTGCCTCCTCTCGACCCCGATACCATCGACACGGCCGGGGGACGGGGGAGACACGCGACGGTTTCATTTTCGGCGAGGGTGCGCGAGAACTCATTCGCGCCGTGCGCCCGCACCGGGCGATAAGATCGGCGCGCAGGAGCGCGCTGGACACTCGGCCTGCACACGACGCTGATGAATGATCGAGCGCGGAACGAATTTGAACGACAAGCCGCTCCGCGCGGCGGAGATTTTCAGATAGCGCGCGTGGAGCGACTGCGCGGGGGGACAGGCGCTAGGATGTCCTTTATCATTGTGATTTCATCCGCGACGCGAGAATAATTCGCGCAGACACTTTACAAGCGCTCTCGCGCACCACCGCGAGCCTTATGAATATTCATGGGCGCTCTCTCTCTCGCGCGCGCGCGCGCGTGTCGGTTTTAATTTAAATAAACTTTTATATATAAGCGCGAGTCGCGCGCGCCGTCGCCGAGGAATTGAAAGCTCGCGCTAATTCGATCGCGGCGAGTCGCGCCGATCGCTATCTGTCCGCCGTGTTAATAGCCTCTCCTCCTCGTTAATCACTTTAATTAACGGCGATTAGATATGAATGGGCCTTAGTCACCGTGCAATTTGCATCCGCGCCTCTGCGCGAGCACTCGCGCAATCTTTTCGAATGACCGAATGTATACTTTACTGCTAATGCATGCGATACATAAAGAGAGAGAGAGAGAGAGAGAGAGGGAGGGAGGGAGGGAGGGAGGGAGGGAGGGAGGGAGGAAGGAAGGAGAGAGACGAAGAGAAAGAGAGAAACGTCGACTGTTATTTGTACACCAACCGTTCGATTTTTCCCGTTCGCGATAGCGCGAGAAGCGCAAAGTGTCTCTCCTTTTCCTTCTCGTTTTCTCATTTCCTTTCTCTTTCCCTCCCTCCTCGCCCCGCTCTCCTTCTCTCGCTCCTAGCCCAAAGAGGCAACGCGAGAGAGAGAGAGAAAGAGAGAGAGAGAGGGAGAGGGGGAGAGAAAGAGAGAGAGGAGAGAGAGAGAGAGAGAGAGAGAGAGAGAGCCTCGTCGTTAGGACGAGTGTCTGCCTTCCTGCGTTTAATTACCGTGGAAGACATTTGTCTTCCTTATACATCGAGCAGCCTCGTTTCGGGCAACGACCGAAGGAACGCGCGCAGCCATTCGCGAATCGCTCGGCCGGAGATAACTCGATCGCCCGTTCGCTCCGATAACGCGCCGCAACGGTAAAATGCGCAGCGCTCTTTCTGCATCTCGCTATCTGGCATTCTCACCTGACAGCAGCCGCTCTCGATTAGATTAGACGCCTCGCACTGTTGGCGGCCGTGTTTCTTGAATGAATGCAGCCGACCCTCGAAACTGCCGATGTCTACCTGCCGCCGGGTTTGTTGTTGCCCGCGACAATGTATCGCGCCGATTATCGATTCACTCCGTTCAGTCCACTGATCAGTCACGCCGACACGTCCAACGGATAATACGCCTTTTCGCGTCTCCTCTCGCTATCGCTCTTTCTTCCCCTCTCTCTCTCTCTCTCTCTCTCTCTTTCTTCCACTCTGCTTCTATTTTTCCTTCTCTGTCCAGCCGGGCTCCGCTCGCCCGGTGGATCTTCCGGACGCAGCCGGCGTCGTCCCGGACGACGACGACGACGACGACGCCGTCGTTGTCGATATCACGTCGTCAGAATGATGCGGATGCGATTTACCTCTCGAGTGACTGAAAGCCCCAAGATCAGGTCGACACCTGCGATTTGTCTCAGTCGCTTCGCCGCGGCGGCAAATCGTCGTCGCGCTGCCGGCGTCTCTGGGTCATTTGCCACTGCCTTAAGCCGTCACTGCTCCCGCACGAAGACCGCCCACGCGACGAGAGATCAATTTTCCCGCGCGAGAAGAAGGGAACCGGAGCGAGCCGGGTCGTTTTCTATTTGCCCGTTCGCGTCGTTACTCGGCGCTCGCTTTCGAAACTGCACGCGGCCGCGAAGGCGAGACGCGCACGAGCTGGTCGACGGTCGTCGCGAGGGCGCGAGGGCCGCGCTTCAGCAGCAACGGGACAGGGTGGCGCACACACCCTGTGGCCCGGTTGACGGTTTCGTAGACGCGGGATAAATGCACGCGGCCGCACCGCGACGCTCGCTTTTATCGACGCTCGCGCGCGCCGTCGTCAGCTGCGCGCGTCCGCGCGTCTCTCCTTCTGCCACTTCATCCCCGTCGCGCCTCTCTTCTCGCTCATCAGCGCGAATTTTTCGTCAGCGCGAGCGCGTGCGTGCTTCCGCCCGCGGCGGCGGCGTCGCGACGCTTTGCGGCGACGCGTGGCGGCGACTCGCCAGCCCGCCTGCGCCGCGGCCGGGCCTGTCGCGCCCCGCTCGCTGATGAAGCAGCGTGAGCAGCTGTGTGATTTATGATTACGATGAATGGGAATTAGAGTTTGTTGTTGCAGTCGCAAGGAGGCGATACGAGCCTTGCGAAGGGACGCTCTTGAGGATCGGTCGCGAGAGGAGTCGCTGATAGGTCGCTTGAGGAAGATCGCCGCGGCGAGATCAACAACACGCTCGCTCGTGCAGAATCGTATCTCCGTCGTTGGTAATCGAGTCGCCGAGCAAACTTGTCCCGTTTGGACGAACCGATCGACCAGACGACCTCGAACAAAAACGAGCCTGCCGTAATTAAGATATTAATAACTCTCGGGCTCGCGGCCGTACATCGACGTCGTATAATCGGGAACGAGTCGGCGCGGTCTCGGGGCTCACAAAGTGAGGCGTAGAAAAGACGTCGAGTGCGATCGAAGGTCCGCGAGAGAGAGAGAGAGATCAAGCAGGCGGCGAGTTTGGAGAACGAATCGCGTCTCGGGAGACGCGGGGAACGCTGCGAACGCCGCGGTTCCCGCCGTGATTATTTCGCGATGTGTCGTCACTTTGATTACTAATAACAGCGTGTTATCGGCGGTGCATACCGTCGCGTCGCGGCGACATCGCTCTTCGGCGACTTCGGCCGTGTCTCTTACGGCGCGAGAACACTCGGACTGATGTTGCATTTAGCTCGGACCGCCGATGCTAATGACGCTCGTAATTCCCGACGATAACGCTCGAGAACGTCGCTCGTCGTCGCGGTCGTGCTCGTCGAATGACGCTTCGCAGGGCCGATACTACGCGAGTTATGGATCTCGTCACGGGTACTTAGCCTTACTCGCCTGTAACGAGCATCGACGAGTGGTCGACTTGGAACCGGCTCGGCGACGAACGAAAGCTACTACGGGATAGAGAGATACGGAGAGGGGAGAGAGAAAGAGAGAGAGAGAGAGAGGGAAGGGAAGGGAAAGAAGGAGAAAGTAGGAGACGAGCGCGGTCTACATAAATCGGATTGTTAATTCGAATTTTTTTTCTCGTTCCGGAAGGAACGAGCGGCAAGAGACTGAGATTCAACGGTGCGCTAATTAACGACAAAGTTTTCTTCTCCTCCTGCTCCTCGGCTCTCCTAGAATCGCCAGAGAGAGAGAAAGAGAGAGAGAGAGAGAGAGAGAGAGAGAGAGAGCGTGTCGCGGTGTAATTTGAAATTTGTAGGGAATGAGAGACGGCTTGACTCTCTGCAGGCAGGATTCTCTGCGACGAGTCGTTTCATCTTCGGGCTAAAGCAGGACGCGTTGCTCTCAAGAACGAGGAACGAGGACTTTTCCTCGCTTGAACTGCGAGTTTCTATTGAATAATTTTTGTCGGAGTTTCTTACAGTCTAAATATGCTTTAAATACGTCACACTTGGACTTTTCGTGGACTATCTCGTGGATCGTCAGATGCTTAGGTTATCTACCCGGATGCGCGTCCGAGTCCGGAACCGAAGTCAATCGACAGATTGACAGGATCCTGTGGATAAAGATTTCGAAGAACTCGGCACGTGAGGAGAGGCCGAGCGAGCGCTCGTGAAATCGACGAGAACAGTCGGTCGCCTTCCGCGACGTTCTCCACATCGCACGAACGCGGCGACGAGGTGCCCTGGCATCTCTCTCGCGACACCCCGTCGTCATCCCCCTCGCAAGGCGCAGCTCCGCGCTCGTTCATCGTGCACCCTCTTTTTCTTCGTTCGCGCTTCGCGCACAAGGAACCGTGCGCCTCGCGACGCGTTTCCGCCGTTCTCCAATGACTCTCCGTCCTCGTCGCCCCGTTTCCCGTCCTCCTCGCTCCCCCGAGAGAGGAAGGAAGAGAGAGGAAGGAAGAGAGAGAGAGAGAGAGAGAAAGAGAGAGGATCTAAAGAAAGAGAAAAGAAGCAGGAGGAGGAGAGGAGGAGGAGGAGGAGGAGGAGGAGGAGGAGGAGGAGGACGAGTAGCTCGAAGGTAATCAAAGGGGTGGGCGCGCATTCGCGAGTGCTTGCGCCCCTTCGCCTGCCTCTCGAGGTACACACACGCGGGAGCGTCGCCGAACAATCGTTTCGGTAGCTTTGAAGTCTTCCACCCCCGCCGCTGCGCCGCTCCGAACTCCTCGGCCCTCCCAAGGCTCGTGGGGTACGCACACGTTGCGTTTCGCAGCGAGAAAGAACGACGACCGGCGTCGCCGACGACGAGGGAGAGATGGGTCCTGGTTCGCTCTCCCTCTCTCTCTCTCTCTCTCTTTCTCTGACGCGTGCACGTACGCACCCACGTTTTTCTCGACCTCACCCTCTCTCTCTCTCTCTCTCTCTCTCTCTCTCTCTCTCTCTCTCTCTCCCTCTTCTTCTTTCGCTTGCTTGTCCCCTGCTTCATCGAGTACAAGAGATACAGCGATAATGTCGTCGAACGTGCCTCCGACTCGCGAAACGGGGCCCAAATGGGGGTGGGACGTTGGAGTGGCTAATTACCAGTGTTTTTCCCTTGGAGATTCGCACGATGGTCATCGTGGTTGGATGATGGTACCTGCTTTGATTTATCCCCCAAGCGCGCATGGCTCCACGCGAAAGAGGCAGTCGAGGGGGCGGCGTGGCTTTGTGGCGCGCTCGCGTCATCTCTCTTCGCCTCTTTCTCGTATCTTCAGCTTCTCTCGTGTATCGCGGATCTAATCAGCCGAATTCCCGTTCTCTGATAGTCCTTCCGCTGCTGACTGTTCTTTTCCTCTCTCTCTCCCCTTTATCTCGGCCTCGTCCGCCTCTTTCTCTCCTGTCCCGTTCTAGATTCCTCGCTCTTGTCTCTCGTTTCGCTTCTTTTTTCCTTTTTATCTCTACCTCCTCGTCGTGCCGGAAGGAGAATTCGCTTCCGATACCACGTATGCAGAAAAGTTGGCGAAAGTGCCCACTTATTGTCCCCCAGTGGCAGTCGAGTGCAGCTTTGACGACGACAGGGTAATTAGTTCGTATTATACTTTGTGACATCGCAGAGAACGGCCGGCCAGAGAGAGCGAAAGAGGCGCCCTTTTCTCCCTCGCCCCTGTCACGTTCGCCCTCACCCTCGCTTGTGCTCGCGGTTTTTTCTCTCTTCCGAATCCCATTACGAATTTGGTCTCGCACTCTTCATCAACTCGGCCGATGACTCTCGCTTACGAGCGTGCGTGCTTATACATCGAACGCAATCTACTCGCCCTCGCCCTCTCCCTCTCCCTCTTCCTCTCCCTCTCCCTCTCCCTCTCCCTCTCCCTCTCTCTATCACCGCCCGCCTCTTTTGCCCTACTCGTCGTTTGCACGCTAATTTCCGTACAGATAGATGGAGAAGCAAAACGGGAAGCAACGATCGCTCGGCCGAAAAGTCTTTGTCGACAAACGACGGTCGAGTGCGCGGCATAAAGTACATTCGCTCGCGTACGCGGAGACAAAGGATGATGCGGAAAAGGAAAAAAAAAAAGAAAAACAAGGGAAGAAAGGTAAAAAGAAAGAAAGAAAGAAAGAAAGAAAGAAAGGAAGAAAGAAAGAAAGAAAGGAAAAGGAGGAAGACCCACGATGGGACGCTAATGAGCGCGCTTGTTTTATTTTTTTCCGCGAATCCGTAATCGTCGAGCGCGTATCGCGGTGAGGGACCTCCTCGATCTCATCAGCCGGCGAGGACGGGCTCGAGGCCTCAAAAGACGACGACGCGCGCCGGCAATTCTCGCTCGCGGTCCGATGATCGTGCAAGAAATAATTTTGTTTTTTACCGATGCGGAACGTACTCGTTAACGTCGAAGCCGAGTAGTCTCCGAGCTGATAGCCGGCGGGGGTGAATCCTCAAAGACGTCACGCGGCCTAATTTTCCGACAGAAGGAGCATTCTTGCTTTGATGCGTCGGGATGCTCGAAGTTTCGCCAAAGCTCTCCTCTCTCTTTCTCTTTCCTCCCCCTCTCTCCCCACGGCACTTGTTATGTTTGCCCGGTGGATTTCTTACGAGGAAAAGACCGGCGGCGAGGCCGCGTTGATGAGAGACAGTCTTCCGCGTCGTGAATCGCGTTGCAGCCTCGCGTTGCCCCGAGAGAGAAGCCACTCGCGACTCGCGGGGAGTCGCAACGGCTTCGCCGAGCTCCCTCGCGCACGAATTTGTTTACGCACGCTATCACGCGTGATCGGCGGGAGGCAGTTGGAGGAGGGAAAAATTGAAGACAGCCGAGAGATGGGAAGAAAGGAAAAAACGGCTCGACAGTGATGACGGCCGAAACGAATCGAAGCGCGGAGGGGGGTGGGGAGGGGGGGGCCACGATATCCCCTCGGTGTGTTTTTGTCTGCTCTTGTCGAGCGCGTACCCCACGTTGTTGCTTTCTCATGACTCTCCGTCTCGAAGAAAAAGAGAGAGAGAGAGAGAGAGAGAGAGTCAAGTGTGGAGCGGCGAAAGGAAGCGCTGCTGCGCCGTAAGCGAAAACAGCTGTGTAGGCGCTGTTAAAAATTATTCTCTCCGATGAAAAGCGTTCTCTCCCTCTGGAGACGTCATAGACGTCCAGTGACTCCACGCGGCTCATTCACGTGAGAGAGTTGTCGAGTTCGCAGATGGACGAATCGGCGTGATCTCTCGCGCCATTGGGGTTTTTCGCGAAGAGCAGCGCGTGGGAACGTGGGATTCGTCTGGGCCCTTTGCTAGCCTTCGCCGAGTTAGCGAGACGGGCGGCTCCGCACAGTCCGCTGCGTACGAGTGTAATAGAAGCGTATGGCGAGGCGCGTGTTCTCTCTGGTGTGAGTATGAGCGCCCACATAGACTCCGACTTTTACGTGCCACGTACGTAAGGGCTTGTACGGCTGCTCCCTCTTCGTCGCTCCCGTTTCTACGCTTCTCTCTTGTGAGCGCCGCGCGCGCGGGCTCGGCGGCGTGGCGAGGCGAGGCGAGTCGAGTCGAGTCGAGTTGCGTCGCTTCGCGTCGCGACGTCGATGAATTCTTTGATCCGCGCTGTAATTAGTTGGTAGCAGGCAATGCAACCGCCTGCCGCCATCACGGCGTAAATAGCGGCAGCTCTACTATCGGTGGCGACGGCAAGGCACGGCGAAGGGGTCGAGCCTCGGCAAGAAGAAGGGTAGCGAAAATGTTTTAGTGGCGATCAAAGTAGCCCGCGCGACTCTGTGCCCCGTCGAGGGTTGCATCGGGAAAATGCCTCACGAAGAAGAAAGGATCCCAACCCCGCGGTTTCTCTTGCCCCTCCGCGCGACACCGTCATCGCCGTCTCGTCGACGACGGCGCGGTGTTGCGCGCGCCGGCCAATGACGCGTTGCTCTGTGCACATGTCAGCAGCTCTGAACAAGCTCTTTGTGCGTGCAGCGGGGGGACATATTGGAATTTTAGATGTGCGCGTATAAATTTGCTTTATTAGCCAAATCGCCCTCGCTTGAATTTTGTCCAACAGTCTGGTTAATAAAAAACGCACATCGACTCACATCGACGAATCGATCCGTGTTCGATTGCTTTGTGTGTTTGAGCGCTGAAGAATTCAACGCGCAACCGTCAACTATTCTAAATTCTCCGCGTTCGTGCGCAATAAATTCGATTTCCTGCTTGCTGTTGCTACCGACTTTCGATATCCGCGTCGGGTTTTTCCTCTGTGCGCGTCATTTGCGACTCTCGCGCGCGAAAGCTACAGTCATTCAACGGCGCAGCAAGGAAAAATAATAATTCTCGAGCGTAACGCGCTCGTCGGTCGCGCGAAGGTCGGCGCTTGTGAGGCGCTTGTCGAGTGCAGCACTCCGCGCCCTTAAAGCACCCACCGTCGTCGTTCCCGCCGCTGTCGCGATGCGAGACATTCTGTGACGCCGCCGCCGCCGCCGCCGCCGCCGCCGCCGCCGCGACGAAGACGCGTCTCAGCCGGGGAATTTAATGCAGCTGTGTAGAGAAACCGAGAACGCGCGGATAATTCGCTCGCCATTCGGATTTCCCGGACATCAGTTCCGAGATCAGTTTTGGCTTCGCACGCATAACTCGCGGTCCACTCACGAGCGACCCGCATTGTCGACTTGTGCGTGTGTGTGTGTGTGTGTGTGTGTGTGTGTGTGCGCGTCGTCAGAATTCACGAAGATAATGCGTCTTCCCGACGGCGACAGCGCGTCTGAGAATCTCCCTTTCCGATAAACGCGCGCGTCTCGGACTTTACGGTCGAACTTTAGTATCGACGTATAATACGACGCGCCTCGTTTAATTCCAGTTAGTCGCATAGTCGCGAGGAAAATTCACGTATATACTCGCGCCGCATAGCACGGCGAGACGATGGCGGCGGGGCAACTTCGGAAAACTCATAAAACGCGCACAAAGCAAATTGTATTTCCGTGACACGCGCTAACCGCCGTGAAATAATCCTCTTACGCGAGAACGTCGGCTAAACGCGCGTACGTAACTAAATACAGCGAGGTAAAATGTCAGGCACACACACACACACACACACACACACACACACACACACACACACGCCGCGCGGGAATACCGGCGAGAAGACCGACAGCCATTCGGGAATCAACAATCGGCCATGTATTTTACGAATCGGTCGCTTCAGCCTCGTTTATCCCGTCGAATTTACTCGACAGGGACGAGACGAAAAGATGTGCGCGTGCGCGCGCACGAGCGTTATCCGACTCCATCGACGCAGGATCGTTCGGAAGGACATACCCTCGCAGATAGATCGATGCTCAGCGCGATGCTGTGCGCTTCGCGACGCCGCGCTGTCGCGAGTCTGGCAAACTGTTCCTCGCTGCCCGATTATGGCGAGTTTATGGCGATCGCATCCATCGCGCTCGGCGGAGTATCAGACCGTCGTAAACGGCTTTCCCTCTAGCCGCGGCGGAAAGCGATGTAACCGCGATCGATTCGTTACAGCGTCCGAACGCCACGCCGTCATGAATACCGACGAAGTTGCCGACGGGAGCTCCGAGCAACCGCCCCCCCCTCCCTCTGGCCCTATGCCGCATTAATGCACGCATCGAAACGTAGTTACAGTTTCGTAACTCTATTTTGAGGGACCCGCCCGTGAGCGCCTCGATTTTCGTAATATTCCGCGGCGCGCGGATGACTACGAGCGCGAGAGGGGGAGACAGGGCGAGAGACAGAGAGAGAGAGAGAGAGAGAGAGAACTAGGCTCGACGATGATGGGGAACGCTGATGTTCGTCGACGTCGGCGTCGACGCGGAATCGAATGTGAAGTGCGTCTGGTCGCTTCGCATACCGGGAAAATCACGAGTCCGCCCCGCTCGCCCTGCCGTGGGCTGTCCCTCGCTTCGACGTCGAGGACTCTCCATTCTAGCTCGCTTAGGGCGCGGATTAATTACGCCTATCATCGATTACAGCTATTTTTAATATCGACTCGCAGGGCGATGTCATGGGCGCGGACGGTGCGCTTCGGGCGCACAAAAGATCGGCGAAATATATACGCGATTAATTCGCGAACGCGCTTCTCGCTCCTCGTTTCGCGATTGACGTGCATCGCGCTCCGCCGATGAACGCCGCTCGTTACGCGCGCGCGCTCGAGAGACAGAGAGAGAGAGAGAGAGAGAGAGAGAGAGAGAGAGAGAGACCTGATATATAGAACGAGGTGATCTCTCTCTTTCGCCTCGTGCGAAATTAGAATGTCACGAGGTACGAGGAACGCGCGAGGAGCCGTCTGCTGTACTAACGCGACGCAATCGGAAGAACCTGTTATGATTTATTAATGGACAGAGAGAGAGAGAGAGAGAGAGAGAGAGAGAGAGAGAGAGAGAGAGAGTGTACTTCGCTTAGGCATTACTACGTATCGCGTGGGGGCGACTGCCAGGCGATTACGACCGGCTGTTACATTCCCATCTGCCATCGGATCGTTACATATTGTCCGTCCGCGCGCGCGCTCGGCGTTATTTTTTCCTCCGGATTAATTCCCACTAGAAAATTAATCACTTCGAGGGGGGTTGGCGTCGCGACGCGTCGCCGCTCGTACGTCGACGGCGCTCGAGCACGCCGGTCCTGCAGATTC
>NW_020229961.1:389426-394426 GCF_003227715.2 Harpegnathos saltator | reverse complement strand
AGATCGACGCGGATCTGCTTGTCATTCGATGGTTTCTCTTTTAAGCGAAATACGTGAGAGCGTGAATTCGTGAACGTTCGCGCGCGATTTGGTCACGAAAGGTCACAGCCGAAGTCGACCGCTCGGCGATCTCGCGAGCGACGATCGTGAAAAATCGTGCTCGACTTGGGCCACCGGCGAGGAAACAGAGCGAAAAAGCAGCGTGTGATACATTCCGCCGATACGTTCGGGCGCGGGATTTCGTACACGCGCGCGCCCGGGAGCCCCGCTCGTAATTATTTCATTAAACTCTGGCGATGTGTTAAGCCGCGAGAGGGTTGTTGCGAGCGTAAGCCGCGCGGTAACCCTCTCGCGTGCATATCGCAAATATTGGTCCATTACGAGATCACAATACTCTCTCGCCTGGCGCACCGCGCCGCGCGTCAACCTCAAAAGGCTCCTCATCGGCGCGGCGCGCGCGCCGGCTGAAACAGGTTGTCCTCGCACGCGCGGAGGACGAGTCGGCGATCCGATCGATCGGAACGATGTTCGGCAATGGACGGCACGATAAGCCGCCGCGCGACAAAATTGGAGAACCGCCCGATTCTCTCTCGCCTTGTCAGACTGATGCGCCGCGCGCGCGCGACGTTTGAACGCGCGGTTAATCCAGCCGGTTAATCCTCGGCGGGAAGAAGCAAACGAGATCTCGCGCGACGTTGTTCCCGTGATAATTCGCGACCAGCAGACGAGCTTCCCCGCTAAACGCCGCCGTGATGAACGCGATGATGCACGTTAGTGGGTGGGTGGCTCTGATTTAGAGGCGCTGGCTGATTCCGCTTCCCACGCGGAGAGCAGTTCCTAAATTCATTATCCGACAGCGAATGCGCGGCATAATTGAGACGTATGTAAAACGCACATGTGCGTCCCCCGCCCACCGTGTGATAAACGCCTCCGTGTCGCCCCGCGCTGTCAACGTATCAAAACCGCGACTCCTCCTCGTCGCTTTGCGCCGCGCCGAGGATGTTATTAATGTCGCATTGTCAGCACCGAGTAATTCAGTGTGAGCGTCTTTTCTCTTTTTCCGCACATGCGCCGCGAGACTCTCCCTCCGATCCATCGGTTATCGGACGCCACCTGGCGAAGGCGAGTATTCCGGTTCCCCCGATTACATCCTCGCGTTGCCGCCGACCGCGATAGCGTCGACTGCGAAACAGAGTGAGCTTTCATCCGCACGTGATTTATCCCCGTTAAACCGCGCGTGTTCGCGCTCCGATACCCGACTAGAAATTTATAGCGTAGTCCTGATCAGGTTAACCTCATGTGGACATCAGGTTCCAATAAGGTAATGCTATCGGGTCCTAGTAATAGTCATGTAACGCAGCGTGGATATCAGGACCTTAGTAAGGATTCACAGTCAGGTCCTTATTGAGTTACCTTATGGAATCCTTGTTACGTTTTCTTTTTTTTTCAAATTATGGCTCCCGATTACTCGCCACGGCTATATTGGATGATGACATTAGAAATAAATGACACGCTGAAAATTCTTTCATGTCACTTCCAAATAAAAAGATAGATTCGCATGAAATAATATTTTAGATCGCTTGAGCATACTTGTAAAATGTTTCGGAAAAGAAACATAAAATGAATATCATACGATCATAAAGTATCACAAAGGGACAAGGCATAAAGTAGTGTCAAAGAGAAAAGTCGCATGTCACGTTAATTTTCCAACTATTTATTGACTGCTAAAAAAGGATAGTTTCTGTAACATTTTACAAATATATTCAAGTGATCCGAAGTGTTCTTTCAATACAAACATCTTTATATTTGGAAATGACATCCAAAAATTATTTTGTTAAAACTTGATAATGTAAATTATATTAGGTACAATGAGTAAGATCCCGACAAGGACCTGATTAACTGAACCATATTGTATCATACACTAGGTTGGTACATTAAGGTCCTAATATGAACCCAATCATTATAATCTTGCAAAGGTCTTCCTTACTCATTTGTCGTTAGGACATTATAAGAACTGACTTACTTAGGATTACCTTTCATTCACCTTATTAGGTCCTTATCAATATTAGGTGGACCTGATCAAAATTTCTAGTCGGGTTCCCGACTAGAAATTTATTCCATGATCCCGATCAGGTTAACCTCATGTGGACATCAGGTCCTAATAAGGTAATACTCTCGGGTCCTAGTAAGCCATGTAACGCAACGTGGATATCAGGATCTTAGTAAGGATTCACAATCAGGTCCTTATTGAGTTACCTTATGGAATCCATATTACGTTTTTTCTTTTTCCAAATTATGGCTCTTGATTATTCGCCACGGCTATATTGGATGATGAGATTAGAAATAAGAAATGACACTGAAAATTCTTTCATATCACTTCCAAATAAAAAGATAGATTTGCATGATATTTGCATAATATTTTAGATCGCTTGAGCATACTTGTAAAATATTTTGGAAAAGAAACATAAAATGAATATCATAAGATCATAAAGCATCACAAAGGGACAAAGCATAAAGTAGTGTCAAAGAGCAAAGTTGCATGTCGCGTTAATTTTACAACTATTTATTGACTGCTAAAAAAGGATAGTTTCTGTAACATTTTACAAATATATTCAAGTGATCCGAAGTGTTCTTTCAATGCAAACATCTTTATATTTGGAAATGACACTCAAAAATTGTTTTGTTAAAACTTGATAATGTAAATTATATTAGGTACAATGAATAAGATCCCGACAAGGACCTGATTAACTGAACCATCATTATATCATACACTAGGTTGGTACATTAAGGTTCTAATGTGGACCCAATCATTATAACCTTATAAAGGTCTTCCTTACTCATTTGTTGTTAGAACATTATAAGGACTCACTTACTTAGGATTACCTTTCATTCACCTTATTAGGTCCTTATCAATATTAGGTGGACCTGATCAAAATTTTTAGTCGGGTACGTCGAGACACCTCGTATGAAGCGTCCGGCTCGATCACGCGTTAACCGCACGGAACGCGCGAAATCGTCGGCGCTCGCGGACGGTCACGGCGTCGCTCGGCCACGTTGGCGCAGGCGGTGCGATATCGCCCCCGGCGACGATTTGGAGTGCGCGTAGCGCAAATATTGCCTCAAGATTACAGGAGCGCGCAGCGTCGCCGCAGCGCGGCGGCACGTATCTAATATATCCGTGGCCTCCTCCTACCCGGCTCGTCGTTGCGGACGTCTCCGCGGCGGGCCGAGTTGTCTCGCCTGTCCTTGAAGTACGCGTCATCTATCCGGTGAACTCACGCAAGGCTACCGCGCGAGTAATCCCGCCATCGAGACGACGCTTTTTCTCAAGCGCGATGCAGCACGCCCCCGCGTCGTCCTCGTCGACTCGGAATCGCGACGTCGAAGCCGAAATCGCGCGTCGGCTCGATTTCGAGGAGGCACGCGAAGAATGCTCCCCGGACTGGAAATAGAGAGTCGGCCGCGCTGCGAAAATAGAAACATCGCCCCGTTTATTGATTTCCGCCCTTTGTGTCGCGTGATCAAGAAAATTGCCGGGGCGCGCGGGACAAGAAGGCGTCCGCCGTAGGGAGGCGCCGAGCCGAGCCGAGCCGAGCCGAGCCGGAATCGGTGATGCGATTACTCGTCGCCGAGGACTAATGCGTCGCGATCATACGGTAACGCTATTATCGTTGCTTCACGGCGCGGCGTCGCTTCGCGTCGCGTCATATGTCGCTCGGCTGAATATTCATCGCTCATCGGGCGACAAGTGGTGCACGTCGTGCACGTAACGCTGCCCGATTGGCGCCTGCTTTTTGCGCCCGGCGTCTTCTCGAGAAGAAGCCTCGCTCGCGGATGCGGATGCGGCTGCGTGGCGGTTCTCGATCGAGCGGTTTGGGGGGCGCGGCCGCTTTCTTCGTGTCTCTCGGTGCGCCCCCGTTCGCATGGGATTTATCGCTCGACGTCCTAGCTGGAATTGTAGTTGTGTTGGTGTGCCCCCCTCCCCTCCCCTCCCCTCCGGAATTGTTTCCACAATTAATCTACGTAACGCTAAAATAGTCATTAATCCGGGGCGGCGGTGTGGGGGGGGGGGAGGGGGGCAACGCGCGCGTCTCGCTAATGATTCCGTAATGCATGCAGACGAGACGAGCGGATAGAGAGAAGCGCGGCCGTAATGCAGGCGGTAAACGGCGATAAAGGTGAAAGGCGGCTGATAGCGGTATTCAGCGAAAATACTCGTTCGCGTGCTCTCGCGGACTCGTGAGAGCGTGTGCGCACGCGGGGATTAAATATCGCGAGATGAGGCATGAGAAAACGCGCGACGGGCGAGAGCACCGGGCGATTAAGGTAAGCAGCAGCTCGTTGCGGACGAGTCGACGGGGGTAAGCGGGTAAGAACGGTCGGAGGCACGATCGGGAGAAGGAACACCTTGGTAATAGTAACGATGAGACGAGGCATGGGGAAAGAGAGAGAGAGAGGGGGAGAGAGAGAGAGAGAGAGAGAGAGAGAGGCGGGAGAGAGAGTTGGAGAAAGAGAAAAAGCAAGAGAGAGAGAGAGAGAGAGGACGCGTCGTCTCGTGGGATCGGCTCGAGCATTGTCGAGAGGGTTGCTTGCTTCGTCGCCCGTCGCTAGAGGCCTCCACCACCGTTTGCCGCCATCCTCCCTCGCACTCTCACCCTTGCTTCCTCCCTTCCTCCCTCGCCACCCCTCGCCGCCGCCTGTGTCCATTCCTCTTCCTACCGAAGGAGAAGCGGAGCGAGGTAGATAGATAGATAGATAAATAGAGAGAGAGAAAGAGAGAGAGAGAGAGAGAGAGGGTGAAAGAGGGTGAGAGGTAAGCGGGGAGGGAGAAGGGGACAGAGAGCCGGGGAGGCGAGCGGGGTACAGCAGGGTCGCGGTAGCTCGGGACTGTCACTCGGTGATGGATGATTCTACCCCAACGCGATCAATTCGCCTGCCCTACGCGCACATGCCTCGAGGGTTGGAGCTTACCCTCGTGCCTCGTACGCCATTCTACAGGA